>NC_140285.1:8128630-8293630 GCF_964030765.1 Micromesistius poutassou | reverse complement strand
GGGGAGTCAGGTTTTGGCGATAAATACCGTTGATTGTGGTTAAAGGGGGTGGTGGGGATAGTGGACGTGTTGAGGTGTGGTTTGGTGAGGTTGGGGAGGACCTTCAGCTATTGTCATCCTTGGTGCTGCGCCATTACCCCCCCCCCCCCTCCCTCCCTCCCAATCTCACCTCAAATCCTTTATCTCACGCCCCCCTCCTCAATCAGGGCTAGAACGGTAACTCTGTCCAGAGAGGCAGAGAGGAGAGAGAACACAAGTCAGGTCCTCAAAATAATAAACCAAACTATCAATCAGCTCTTTTCATCAATCGGAATGTTCAGTATTGCAACAATGTTTCCCCCTCCTCTCCCTCCTCCTCCCCTCCCCCTCCTCCCCTCCAACCCTACTGTGAATGTAAGAAGACACGCAGCTTTTGCGTGACTGTCTCTACAGGTGTAACGGACGAGACCACGAGCGTCTCGCTGCAGCTGAACCGTTTGGGGTGGAGGAGTTGTTTTCCCCTGTGGTGTTTGGATTGACGCTGGTTGCGTTGGATAGGACTGTGCGTGGACTTGTTGAGGCCCCCTCAGTCAGTCCTCCAGGCCCAGACCTCTGAGCCAGACTCTGTATAGACCTGCGTTGTCTCATCGTCGTCGTTGTTGTGGTGGTGGTGGAAGCTGTTTCTGTTGCTGCCGTCTCCTGTCAGAGAGGGAACAGCTTCACAAAAGCCGTACTTCAAACGCAGGGAGCATAATCGCTATAGGGGATTGTTGTTCTAATAATAAAGCAGTTGCTGGCTCATCGTGAGCATCGTCCTATTTTTAGATTATTTTATTGCCAAATAATACTCTCCCTAATCCTGCTCATAGAGGACAGCCCTGTCATGTTACTAAAAATAGTAAAACGCGAGACACTACTCTGCATTATTATTACTTCACGTTACTACTATATCACATTACTACTATTACTACTATTACATTGCATGCATTACATTACTACAACGTTACTTTATATGTTCCTACTACATTTCTTAACGTTACTATTGTACTATTTACTATTATACTAAACCTACATTACTTTACATTACACTACATTACAATACTTTACAATCCTATAACATTACTACTACATTATATTACTATTTTACAATACTACTATGTTACTTTATATTAAAGCTATATTCCAATATTTTACATTGTGACTACATTACTTTACATTAATACTACATTACTTAACATTAGTTCTACATAGCATAACTTAACATTACTATAACATTACATTAATTCTACATAACCCTACGCAAAATTATATTGCATTACCTTACATGAATACTACATTAAAATGCTTTTACTTTACATGATTCTTACCTTACTTACTGCATTCCTACTACATGACCTTAGGTAGCTACTACCTTGCATTAATACTACATTACTTTACTTCTAGGGATTAGGGGTGCTGCCCTGTACCCTGGGTGTATGTTGGTAGGAAGATGGAGACTTAAAGGGGACATATTA
Source organism: Micromesistius poutassou (assembly GCF_964030765.1). NCBI lineage: Eukaryota > Metazoa > Chordata > Actinopteri > Gadiformes > Gadidae > Micromesistius > Micromesistius poutassou. The sequence goes on along the minus strand of NC_140285.1, from coordinate 8,292,137 downwards.
TACCACCAGGTGTGAGTGTGATTAGCCATTACAAGCCGTTTTGAAAATGTGCAGCTTCTGACATCACAGGTGGGCGTGTCCACCTAGATGTGGGCTGGATAGATCAGTCCACCAGCATACCCTTTGGACTGTAGCAAACGTTGCTCATCTATCCGTCATACAGGTGGACACGCCCACCTGTGATGTCAGAAGCTGCACATTTTCAAAACGGCTTGTAACGGCTAATCACACTCACACCTGGTGGTATAATATGTCACCTTTTAAGGAGAGTGGAGGACAATGACGTGCAGGTTGGGGTGGGGGGGTGGCTGTGTAATCTCTGTTGGAGCGTCAGATGGCTTTGACAGACCACAGTCACCAATTAGGGACCACTAGATTAGGGGAGTGGGGGAGGAGAGGGAGAGCGAGAGAGAGACAGAGGCTTTGTACTTCAAAAAAGATTCTGGACGCAACTTCTTCCTTTTCTTCTCTGCCTTTTATCTCCTCCTTCCTGACTCTCGGTTTGGGACTGTCCTAGCTGCTGCTCCTTATCCTCCCCTCAGCTTGTCCACTCCTGCTTCCTCTCTCTCTCTCTCCCCCTCTCCCCCCCCCCCCCCCCCAGCCTGCTTCTCCATGAGCTTCTGCTTAGCCTGGCTAGACGTGAGCAGAGTGGATTAAGAACCAGGCAGTCTCGTCTGTCTGTCTGGCCTGCTCTGGGTAGTGCGTGGCATGGGGCGGTAGGACCATGGCTACCAACATGGACATGGTGGAGTCCGCCTTGGACAGGACTGGGATGGAAGGCTGCGCTACACTTGCTGCCGATACTGCTTCTGCTGATACTTCTGCTGATACTGCTTCTGCTGATACTTCTGCTGCTGATACTTCTGCTGCTGCTGCTGCTCAAACGCCAACGGTACAGAGGGGGGGTGGTTACCATGGTTCCTCTGTGGGGTTCTGTTTCTCCATCTAAGCCCGCCCGGTTGTATGCACTTTTGTCTTTCTTCTTTGTATGCACTTTTGTCTTTCTTCACTTTGCAATATTGTTGTACAGTTAGTGTTGGCCAGAGTGCCGTTTTCTCTGTAGTCAAGCAAATCAGCTTCCCCTTGAAACTGATAACCGCCAATCCCAGCACAGCTTGGATCCATTACTGCTTAAGGAGCAGTAGGGACCTGGGACTGTTTGTTTTAAGTCATTCGGAATGTATGATCATTCCTTCTCAGGTCTTCTCTATGTACAGTAGATTTGTTTATCATCTCAAGTGCTTGGCATGTGTTGACCGTGATGGGTTGTTCCACTGCTCTGCTCGTGTGTGTGTGCGATCTCTTGTCACAGTGGATCTCCGGGCCGCTCGCTATCGCAGATATGAATACAGTGGGTGTTGGCACAAGCAGTGGACATGATGTATATCGGACAATGTTGTGCCTGGGGATTTGGCCTCATCTATGTTTGTTGTGTTTACATAAAAGCCAGACTCCTTGGCACATGCCCTGTCCCTCGAGTGCACCGCACGCCGCCGAAAAACAAACGTGCACACACACACACTCACTCTTCCCAGGCTGTGTGTGTGTGTGTGTGTGTGTGTGTGTGTGTGTGTGTGTGTGTGTGTGTGTGTGTGTGTGTGTGTGTCTTGCGAAAGGCTGCACATGCCCAGGAACACATGATGGAAACAATGTGAGGAAGTCTATTAGCGGGGCCTCCATTGTATCACCCCATACATCCTGGTTCCTGAACAGGGGTGAGGTCTGGTGGGGGGGCAGGGGCTGGGGGGGGGGGGGGACGTTCTTAGGGTGACCCCCTGGTGGTCCTGGTTCTCTGAAGAGGGTGAGGCAGGAAGATATGGGTGGTGGTTGGGGGGAGGGGGGAGCGGTGTCGATCTAGCTTTCTGGGCAGAAAGGAGCTTAATGGTCTGGCCTTCTGCTGCCCTGTCTGCTGCAGCACTTGGAGATTCCTCCACTTACTGACCCGTGGTCAGGTCCCCCCCCCCCCCCCCCCCCTTACCTCTTATGGTCCGATCCAGCAGCTGATCCCCGGGCTGTAACGGCAGGGGGACTCCTTATGTGTCTCCTTAATGAGTGGTGGGTGTTGTCCCACCGGGGGACAGATGGACCGGGCGAGTGGGCGGGGAGGTTGACCCTGAGGATTGGAGCCATTGGTCAGATCGGATCCAAGAAGTTGATTAGGAAGGACAAGTTTTTTTTTTTTTTTTTTTAGGACAAGAGTTTCCATGGGTGTTCTTTGGCGGTGATATGAACAGAGTGTGAGTGGGGGGTGTTTCGAACTTGTGGTTATACTGATAACTTGGGAAGCATACCAAGAACGTTAATGCATCATTATACAGTAGTCACATGTCACTGGTTGGCCACAGCCATTAGGACCACAAAGGATAAAGGGTTTAGTGCCGACCTAAAAGACATTGAACTTTTTAGAAGTCATTAAGGCTGCTGTTGGATGAGAGAGTTGTGAAGACAGACATCAATTTGATCCTTTGATGCTGCAATGACCATGTTTTGTGTGCACAGTGGATTGACAGGCAAGAGGAACTCCTCAAACCTGAAATTAGCAGGGAGCTACAATTAGAATTGTATCAGACAGAGGCAGGCACAGGCAACCAGAGAAGATGTTTCAGAGCACAGAGCATTTGACTCACTTAGGCCCCGTTTACACGAGGACGCCTGCGGGTAAAAACAACTAAATATTTTATCGGAAGTGCCTTTCGTTTAGACGGTGACGGCATTTTAGGGGCTTAAAAATGCAAAAATCTGAAACCACCCTCCAGAGTGGAAAACTTGAATACGCTCCGCCATAGCATTTCTATCTACACTGCCAAGACGCAAAACTCTGCTCAGATCTGCTCACGTCGCGTATGCGTTTACGTCACATACATGCGCCAGTACAGGGAAATAAACAAACATGTCGGATTATTTCCATGTGTTGGACCTTCAAGCTGCTCTGGCAGCTCTAATAAACGTACAGGAGTCTTTCCACGAAATGTACAGGATATGTACAGACAGTATTACTGAAAAGAGAAGGATCTGTAATGCGCTCAGACATGGCGGTGTTGTGTGATAGTGTATCACAGCACCACCTAGCCGCCTGGCATGCATACCCAATTGAATTCCACACACTTTTGCGTCACCGTATGCACGCAGATTTCCTCCCGAAAACGCTTGTCTAAACGCGGAATAAAAAGTGAAGGCGCGACGCCACTTTTGCGTCTTCTGTTCAGACCGTCATCATGTAAACGTGGCCTTATACTCACTCACTCATTTCTCATTTCTAACAAATAACACTCAAATTATGTATTACCTACAGCACCCTTTTAATTTCAATGAGATGCAATCAGTTCCTTGGGCAAAAACCGACTAGAACATGCTACTGTAAATGCTCCACAACGTCCAGTGTTGTCTATCTTTCCCGGACTTGTACCTCATGTGCAACAAAGGGTCAAGACTATGCATGCCAGAATTGCATTCCAACCAATCAGAACACCAGCTGATGTCACTGCCAATCACCTTCAGCAGAGCTCAGAGGACCTCCTAATTGAAATCAGCTGGTGTCATGAAATGTCTTGACTTGAATGAAACTCCCCATACGCATGGTTAGCCAATCCCTGCCGCCGAAGCTCTCAGATTTGTTAAATGTGTGTTACTGTTATTAAATATTAAGGAGCAAACTGTGGTTGTTAGTGGTCAGGCTATAAAACTGTCAGAGAGAGATACAGAGCTGATAAACTGAAGGATTAGATGAGTAAATGTGTGTCTGAACACGGATTGGAATGAATTTGCATAACCATCTTAAAGCTTTCAGACTTGTGTTTTTCCCCCGTAGTTTCTAACCATCATGTGCATCCTGTACTGTTCTGGTGATTCTGACTCCCCATTTGCCCCTCTTTCTGTTCCTGTCGTTGTGTCTGTAGGTTTGCCACCACCAAGACTGCCAAGACCTGAACAGCAAAAGCCCCCTTCACCTGTGTGAGTCATGTGACTTGCGCTTCCATTCTGAGAACACAGACAACATGCACTTTGAGCGGCACCCCCGATTTGACTTGCAACCCCAAGGTAAGAGTCAGCATTTCTCTATTTGAACTCCTTCCAGCCACAGTTTGACATGCTCAGTGTGTCAGAGGCAATGTATAAACCTGTCAAATCCACTGCATCGATGTGTCACACCACATATTTAAGATGTGATATGTGAATATGAATCATCCTCATAATTCTCTTATCTCTTATGTTTTTTGTTTCTTTATCGGCATGTCAAGGTCGTGTGAGCTCTGAGCTTGGCTAGAATCGATTTTGTTCAACAGCAAACGATCTTTGAACTCAATGTACAAAGATCCTGTACTCTCCTGTAAAATCCTCTTTGTCATGTAATGGAAGTTTCTAGAAAGTAAGGAAGGACAGCACTGGTCTATCAGACGATCAGACCATAGTATCTCTCGATAGTGTCTCCTGTGTGTTTATTATTTAACGTCTACATGTGTGTGTTTTGAATCTTTCAGGCTCCATCCTGGCCCGGAACGTGTCCACGCGCTCCTGCCCCCCACGCACCAGCCCCCCCTCGGGCCTGGAGGAGGAGGAGGAGGAGGTGCCTGACCGCGGGTCAGTAGCCCCCTCCATTATAATCTGTTTATTTTATATAGCGCTCACACTTTCTCACACTCAAGGACACTTTACAGATTCATGAGCACACACAGAGCAAGACGGCACAACAAGAAGTTCAACAACACAAATACAAATAATTAATAGGCTGCATAGGCTGTAATGTACAGCCTATGCAGTGATGGAAGAGGAGAAGTGTTCTTGAAGCATAAAGCTCTTGAGATGAGCTTTAAAGAGAGGGAAGGAGGGACGGTCACGGAGGGATCGCTATGTCAACACGGCCCCCGCTACGTCACGCGCCACGGCGACGAGACTGTGTGCATGCCGTGAGTGTGGGCGACGTGGACCGGCCCGGGCTGTATTGACATTTCCAAGACGCGTTGGTGTGGTGTGGTGCGGTGTGTGTTGGTGGCACATGGACGCCACTTTCTTTCAGTAGATAAAAATCTACTGAAAGAAAGTATTCTAAAGTTGAAAGATGGACTTGTGTATTTGGAGTTCCGGAGGCACTGTGTTTTTGTTGTGTTTTGGTTTGTATGTGTGGGAGGATGTGGGTGTGTTTTAACCGTTTTTTTATTTCAGGGAACGAAAAACCGGGGCGTTGAAATTGGTGAAGAAGAAGCCACGGAGACGACACACAGATGTAAATATTTACACACACACACACACACACACACACACACACACACACACACACTCGGACACACACACACACACACACACACACTCGGACACACACACACACACACACACACACACACAAACTCGGACACACACACACACACACACACACACACACACACACACACACACAGACTCAGACACACACACACACACACACACACACACACTCGGACACATACACACACACACACACACACACACACACACACAGACAGACTCAGACACACACACACACACACACACACACACACACTCGGACACATACACACACACACACACACACACACAGACACTCAGACAGACACACTCAGGGACACACACACACACACACACTTGGACACAGACACACACACACACACACACTTGGACACACACACACACACACACACACACACACACACACACACACACACACACACACACACACACACACACACACACACACACACACACTTGGACACATACACACACACAGACACTTGGGACACACACATAGAGACACTCGGACACAGCGCCTTCTAAATGCTCCTAGTAAGGCATGGTGATCTCAACCTGGACTATGACACACCATCCCACACCTCGGGGAAGCATTGCACAGTGTTTACGGGATGATGCACTCCAGTACAGCCGAATGATTGATGTCATTTGTTGAGGAGTTGCGTTGGATCAAAGAAGCCACCTGGCTTGGCAGACGGTGTTATTGCTCAGCTGCAGTGGAGGATTTACGGAGTGAGCCCCTTTAGACGCAGCTCGCTCTGAGGCCGGGCTCATAGTGAAGGGGAGCCCCCTTGTGGAGCTAACTGGTACCACATAAATACCATTGTTTTGTTTTACTGTTCACTGTAGGTGTACATGTCTAGAAACAACACCAACATTTAAATGTGGTCAGGGTTATCACTCAGTATTTTTGATATTGCTCCACCCAATATTATAGAAATTATTTAGTGCCATATATCTTGATCAAATGCATGCAGTTTATATATATATCCATAAAATATACCTGGCTCTGACCTGTGCTTTGAAATGGACAACCTTCTTTCTATCATTACCATACCATGAACAGAACAGCAATGTCTCCACATGTGTTGTAGTGAGTGAAACATAGGGGGGGGGGGGAGGTAGGGTCAGAACCCCTTATCTACATGAAGTGACAGTGTTCCGTTGTGCCGACAGGACCCCAGCAAGGAGTGCTTCAGCCTCAAATTCGACCTGAACGTCGACATCGACACAGAGATTGTACCGGCGATGAAAAAGAAAACGCTCAGGTCAGTGGACTCCGATGGACTCATCAGGCACATGTTCCCCTCCCACCGTAAGACTGGTGTCTTTCGGTGTTTTGATGTAATCAATGTGGATTTACCAAGACTGCTCTGTTGTCTCTCCTGTGTGCACCAGAGAGGTCCTGGGTCCGGTGTTTGAGAGGAAGGGCATCGAGCTGGCCCGGGTGGACCTGTTCCTGGACCAGTCCAACACCCCGCTGTCCCTCAACTTTGAGGCGTACCGCTTCGGGGGACACTACCTCAAAGTTAAAGGTGAGATGAGGCATGATGAGGTGGTGTGTATTCAGTTCAACGTACGTTTTTGTCCCATGGACATTTTTGGCTTGGGACTCGTGGTGCAATTGAAATGTAGCCGACAACCTCCCTCATCAACAGCAGCAATACAACATACAATAAAGAATAGATTATAAAACGGGTGGCTTAAATCAAGCGATCTGATTGGTTCCCAACTGTTGTATATTGAGCGTATACACACAGCTATGACGCCCATTCAGTTTACAGAGTTCCGTATCACTCCGCGCCTAACTCGAACTGTTGTTTATTTATATATAAAAGCAATGGCATAGTTCACAGAAGCCTAAAAATATGTTGATTGCTGGAGAGGGTGGAAATGTTTTAAAGCAATAGGCACACGGTGAGTGAACTCGATAGTAGGCTAAATTGCCGGCGAACCAAGCTACCGTCTCTAGCCTAGCCTTCTTTCTGAAGGACGCTACAGTGTGTTGCATAGCAACCGCCGTACACTTTGCAGGCAGCCAGGAGGAACTACTTTTTTGTATTTGTTAAAAAAAATGCTTTTCCGACTTTCTCGCTTTCTCAAAATTGAGGGTGTCTATGACTTTAATTTCGCCATACTTACGTAACCATTTTATAAAAGCAATAGATCACTTCAGTCAGTGAAATGTGCTCATTATACCACAGTTAAGGGGGTCGCCGTCCCTCCGCTGCGTGTCGGGACGGACAACGCCCCTTAAATGTGGTACACATACCACAGCCTGTCGTGATCTATTGCTTAAATATACCACAAATGAAAAACTCAAATAGAAAAGCCCCATTGCTGACCCTTGCATTTGCACAGCCTCCAATGACTTAATATTGCACTTTTAAAAGCATAATTGCATATTATATGTGTGTGTAAGATTTGTAAGAGGGACAATAATTAACAGGGACTGTGATTACATTTTATTTTTTAAGGTTAAAGAATCAAATATATCCAGGGACAATCAAGGACGATCACCGATCCAAGGAGATTGGCGGTTTGCGTGCAGTAGATTAGCGATTAATTCAGATTGATAACCGATCAATCAATTATTGATACAAGACAAGAAGCAGAGTTTGGACAGAGTACTCAGAAACCTCTCCTCCGAGCTTCAAAGGCAACTGAAAAAGTCAGCATCTTATCTTGTGCGGCCAGTGCATTAACCGTTTACAACACGACAAGAACTACTCCGTCCCTGGCCTTTCCTTTAGCTGTTAAGCCTGTCATTTCAAACCATGAATCATCAACGCCAACAATTCTCCGGCCTTTTGGCAAACCTCGCCCACCAGACACCCATTAGACTGACACCTTTGCATGAAACCACAGTCTGCCTCGCCAATACTGTCTGGAATACAGAGCAGGAGGGAGGGGGTGGTGGGGGTGTCTGCTACTGAGTCACATGGGTGGGGGGGGGGTGGTATTGACTGCATTGTATTGAAACATTCCATTCAAGCCTAACTAGGCCATTGTCTGTCGACAGTATATCTGTGTATGAAATACAGTCCAAGTCCCGAGGGCAGTCTAGTGGCTGGGCAGTCCCAATACCTGCTAACCTGACCTAATCGTACCCTTACCAGTTCCCTTGTGATCTATAAATGAATTCACTGAAAATATCTTTGGTTAAAGGTTACCTACAAATTATGAAATGGGTTAAAGATGGGGATTGAGTTAATTGATTTGTTATTTTTCCCCCATTTTGCATGTTCCCTTCCCTTATGTATCTGTATTATGATCATTCAGAGAACCCCAATTATCCAGTGAACTTTAATCTGGTTGTTGATTATTTTAGATTTGAAAATATCATCACCCACACATATACACACACACACACACACACACACACACACACACACACACACACACAATGTACAGGGCTTTTAGTGTCTGGAAACGCCCCAAATCAATGCACTGAATCATCGTCATTATTTCTTAAACGGTTGTAAAGCAGACATGTGCTTGTTGCCGTGCAGCGCGGCCGGGTGACGAGCTGAAGGTGGAGCAGGGCGTGAAGGACCTGCGGTCCCTCAGCCTGCCCAACATGAAGCCCTGCGGCAGCCAGAGCGCCTACATCCTGGCCCCCGCCAGGGAGAAGGCCGAGCACAGCTCCCTCGGGCGCAGCGACAGCATCGACCTCTTGGTACGCTTCACACCCACACGAATGGTTGGGCAGGGTGTGTGTGTGTGTGTGTGTGTGTGTGTGTGTGTGTGTGTGTGTGTGTGTGTGTGTGTGTGTGTGTGTGTGTGTGTGTGTGTGTGTGTGTGTGTGTGTGTGTGTGTGTGTGTGTGTGTGTGTGTGTGTGTGTGTGTGTGTGTGTGTTCCACATGTGTGTCATTGGGTCCAATTCAGACTTGGAACAGACAGATAATTTATCTGGTGATGATGTCATGGCTGCCCCAGTGGCTCTGAACAGGTAGAGGCTTGTAGCTCAGCAGTGCCTGGAAACAAACAAGTCCAGGTTGCCGGGGACCCCAGTGTCAGTCCTAGTGCCGGGAGTTATTCTGATAAAAATCACTCCATTACTGAAAGGCAGGAATGGCATTCTTTCTTTTGGAGGATTTTCTAAAGAGTCCTTTGTCATTTTGTAAGTAATATTTGTCTCTTAACCATGCCCTCAAAGGTATTATAGTATACAATGTTATTATAGCCTAAGTTTTAATTTTCTCCAACGCTCCAATATTGAAACTTAAGTTATGTCTTGTTCGAAATGACTGGTCTTCTGAAACAGTATTGGATTGCTAGTACAATTAGTGTCCACAGGGGGGCACTTAAAGTCTTCTTACACAGGAGCAGGCTTTTGGTGGCCTTTTCTCCAATTGGTGCACGTTCAAAGATGTGCCATAAAAAAAGCAACTAACTGCTCACCGTTTGTTTATGCTCGGTTCATTAGTCATTAAAGTCTTACTAGGTGAACTAGCAAAGACATTTGAGTTTTACGGAACTTGACCTATACTATGGATATATGGTCACGGAATAAATAGTTGAATTACAATTGTTCCTGGGAGGATATTGCTGCTGGTTCCGGCATCCGGGCATCGAACAGCAGTGGCTGTGAACCAGTTTGGGTCTCAGCCCAGACTCCAAGACACAGGAAATGGGAGGACGTGAGATCGCTGACAAGTCTTTTGGGTGTTTCCATGGTAGCAGCCTAGACGCATGCGTGCTTGGTCGAATCGAGTTCCTTTTGGCTGGAAAGGTTTCGATATTTGCCAAGTAACCACAATTTCATCTAGGTAGGGGCACTGGGTTATTTCAATCCAAGACAAAAAGCTGCCAATTGTGCATCTCTTCCCTTTTAGAATGACTCCCTTGGTTGAAGCAGTTACAGTCAAGTTAATGTTGATTACAGGTCGCCTTCTGTTGGGCACAAAGAGGAAAGATAGTGTGGATTATTACATGTCATCAAAGCAAAGGTTCAGTCATGCAGGTGGAGGCAAGGTACAACAGTGCAGGCGGATTGGCCTAATCTACATTCCAACTATGCTGATAACTCTCATAAAACACCGCTTCCCATCTGTCCAAGCATTTTTCAAATACCTGCTATCAAATAACATTTTATAGCAGGTATTTTAATGACCACACCCAAATATCAAGGCAATATTCCATATTTTGTTTCAAGTGTAGTGTGATGGTTATGTCAATGTGTTTTGGGATTAGTTGCAAGATTCCCTTTCCTATGATATTCTTTTTATATTCCATAAATATTTCCATCACCCTCATCAACATATTTATTTGTGTGGAAGGTTATATGATGTGATAATATGATGATCATTATATGAAATGGGTTGTACTTAAGCAAAAGCATATTTATCTATCATGCAGTCTCGGCTCTAAAATGAAACTAATTGCAGAGTTGGTTGGTTTAAACTTTTGTTTTAGGAAGAAATGCAGGTTTCCCCACCCTTGTTGAACCTGGACTTATTTTCCATTGTAGGGTTTTTCCAGCATTTTACTTCCTCCTCTGTTTTCTGATTTCCTGAACGCAAGAGATTGTAGAGCTCTCAACAGTTAAACAAGTTTTACAGCCAGTCACAAAGTTAGACGCGCTGAGGCCATGTGCTTTCCAGTAAGGATCTGAATCGACCTTTGGCGTCTATCACACAATAATATTCATATATCGCTGGCATGGGAATATAACAGCCTAGCAACCGACTTGCATTGCCACTCTGTTATAGGAACCATATCTGCAATCATTCAAGTCTTTGAATCGCGATCTTACGAAGCGGCACGCAGCGGCAGGTGGATAACCAATGGTACCAATGGCTTTATCAGAACAGCTCAATGCAAATTATCCTGAACTCGATTGGTTATTTTTCCATTGGATTAGCATTGATCATCATTGTACCAATTTTCCTAATGTTCTTTAACCATTCCTCCTTAAGTTGGGGAGGCCTGGCAAGCAATATCACAGCTGTAATGTAATGGCCTTATAGCGATCGTATTCTGTCGGATACGATAGCTGTTTGAGCCAGACAATACACAGGACCTCTGAAATGGAAGAGTTAACCAGGCAATACACAGGACCTCTATAATAGAGTTAACCAGACAATACACAGGACCTCTATAATAGAGTTAACCAGACAATACACAGGACCTCTGAGAGGGAAGAGATAACCAGACCATACATAGGACCTCTATGATGGAGTAAACCAGACAATACACAGGACCTCTGAGATGAGACGGAAGGGGGGGTTAGGGTTAGGGTTATGAGGGTTAACCAGAGTACAGATGGAGCCTATGAGATTGTAGGGTTAACCAGAGTATAGACAGAGCCTCTGAGTTGAAAGAGTACCTGGTGTTGGGTTGGGTAAAGTAGTTTTCAGTGTAAATTAACGTAGTGTTGGGGTGGCTACAGAAGATGTGTGAAGCTCTTTTGTTTTAGTTCACCGGGTGGAAAAAGACCCGTCTGGCCCCTCTGGCTCTCAGAATAAACTTTACCCTAAATAGAGTGTGTGTGTGTGTGTTTACACACCCATAGTTCCCCCCCCACAGTCGTAGCTTACTGTAATGTTCTCGCTTGTTCAACCACTTCTCTTTCTGTACTTCTGAACATACAAAGTCCTTCTCATTGCTTTGTGTAAAAGGTGTGAGGCAGAAGTTTAGCACGTAGGAACGGCAATTATTCAATTTATTCAACACTACATACTGCGTCCTCACTGCCCACACAGTGAAGATTGTGTGCGTGTGTGACTATAAAACAGGGCGCCTATCTGGGCACTGTGTTAGACTTCTAAAGTGGGAAGTTGTAAAATGAACATGCCGTTGCTCTGCATGATAATGGTTTAACTGGAGGGTGGGGGGGGCTCATGGCTGCCCCTGGGGGAGTGGGGGGGCCGCATTCTCTGTGTAGGTGATAAGCAAAGTCTCTAATCTCCCTCTTTCTTTAGTTTAACGAATTGACAACTATCGGTTGATGAAACATTTACGTCTTTATCAGAGATTAAGTTAAAAACAACATAATGCCGTTGAAGTAAACGGATCATTGAACTCTCATGGAATAGTTTGATGAGGTTATTAAGTGTTTCATTACTCATTGTGGTCACCTGAATCAAAATGAAGCTATTTTTACATGTAGAATATATGCACCTTTTAGGTGATATCTTCATGGGTGAATGCACTTATTGTAAGTCTCTTTGTGCACAAGTACCTGCTAAATGAGGTATAATGTAGTATAGCCAGACGTGATTAGGCTATGCATTTGCCATGCATACAAAATGACTACTAACATGAATGGTGAACTACAATGAACTACATTAATTCATTAATTAATGGCTTCATCTAAGTATCTAGGTATGTGCATGGACTGTATGTACTCCTGACGCAACTTGCATTCATGAATATCAACGTGAAACCCGCACATTGTGATCAATGTGTATCTGTTACATTTTTTAATGCGAGTGTGGGAGGGGGGGGGAGGGGGGGGGCACTGTTCTTTGAAGGGTGGGAGGAGCCAAGCTGGCTGCTCAGGACTCTGTTAAGGTGTGTGTGTGTGTGTGTTTGAGTGGCATGTCAGGATAGGCAGTCTCCGTCCCAGGCCAACAGTGCACTTCAGTCAACCCAGCAAATGGAGCTCCTTTGATCGTTGGATGTACCAGGGATAATTCCGTCCACCAGAACATCTGAGCGGGTCAGGTCTTGAGGGTTGACTGGTTTAGCTGGTTAGCTTTGAGCTTAGGAACAACATGGTGCGTTTTGGTCGCCTGACGTCCGGCTACAGCTGGGACCTCCTGCCCCTGGACTCTGCCATCCCAGAGTCCTCGGCGCCGCCGCAATGTCAGGTGAGACGGGCCAGACTGTCTGTCTGTTTGTGTCGTCTGTCCCGTCCTGGGGCATGTTAGAGGCCGACATGCTTCGGGTCGACTCTCTCCCTTGTGATTGGTAAAGGCACAGTTCTCCTTATAAGATATGTGATTAATGTGTGAATGTTTCCTTTTATGAGCTGCCTATTTGACGGCGCTGGCCCGTCAGTGATGGGCGACTCTCCGGAATCGGTTCCTTGGGGTTGGAACATGTATATCGGTCTTACCTTTCGAGTTTTGGTGCTTTTTGCAAAACTGCGTCACTTCTATGTTGGAGTCTGTGGCAGTCCTGTATAGTACACGTTTGACAGCTAGTGCTGCCCTCCCCGCCCCCGTGCTAGAAAGCATAACCAGTCATCATAGTTTAATTAATAATGATAACATTTTAATTTTAATGCATTGATGTGACTTGTGCTTCTTGCCTCTGTCTGACTGACTGACTGCATCTATATATGTGTGTGTGTGTGCGTGTATGTGTGTTACTGTGTTTGCATGCGAGAGCTACTCTAATGCTAACAGTGTATGGGGATTGGTGTGCCTCTTCTGGACGTGTCTGAGCTCCAAGATCTTCCAATGCTCTAAAAGTGATTTTAAAACATTGTTTTGAGCATTGGGAGCATTGTTTCTATATCTCCCATATCGTGCTCTCTGCTTCGGGGTTCATGTGGTTAAGCGTGTGTTTCTGCGCCACAGTTTTATTATTATCCCTTTAACTCTGGATTATTGGGAGAATGTCATTTGTCCTGGGTGGCCTTCAGTAAGGGTCCACTGTGACGACCATCTGCACGGTTCCCCTTCCCTGCTGCTGAAGCCCCAACGTGACGGTTTGTGTCACAGCCTTTACCCGTCGTTAATCAGCCGGCCTGATTAAGGGCTCCTTATCCGGCGGCCGGCGTAAACAAAGGCAGGAGCGGGGATGGTGCGGAGGGTGGGGGGGGGGGGGGGGGCGGGGGGGGAATACCTTAACTGTGGAGCCATTTTATTTATTTTCAATACGTTCTCTTTCTGGCTGCGGGGGGAAGGGTACCTTAAAACAATGTTCCCCCACCACTTCCTCCGCCAAGGTTAACGCCACAAACGATAAGATAAAGCTCCAAAGCTTGATATCATTAACCTGCCCCCCCGCCCCGCCCCCCCCCCCCACCACCACCTCCAGGTCCACAACAGCGCTTTCGGTTCCCAGAGCTGTCAACTCTGTGACATGGCGGGGGTCCCGCCAACACTTGCCCGGGCGGAGGTGTTTACATAAGCAGGGACTTGAGGAAACCCGGTAAATGGCTACTGCGTGTTCTGTTGACTCTATAGGATCATTTACGGCTCGACACTAGCAGCTACCATGATCAGGGTGTGCGGGAAACCAGCAGCGCTTCTGTACAGAACGCGTGCTAAAGGAAAGCCACAAATGTATTTTACAGCATTACAGCATTACATTTCTGGTCAGGACACACGTACACCTGCTTTTGAGGATGTGTTTTGTTGCAGTCATAAATGGGAGATACACTTTTTAAGCTGAAACAGGGATTTCCATGAAGGGATTCATGAGGCAATCCACCCGCTTCCAAGAAGCGGTGAAGGTTACTGTATCACCTGTTGACAGTCACAACAAGGCCTTCCTCCTGGGGTTTCTTGGCCTCAGAAGAGCAAGGATGCCTCGGGAAATTCTGAAACTGTTGAGGTTTCCTCCCATGTCTCTTGGTTTTGGTTTTGTTTACTGTAGAAGACTCCATCATTCCGCCTTCCCCTATTGCCACCGCAGCTAGTTGGTGTCTGTTCTGTAATTGCAATGAGCAGGGGGGGGGGGGCAGTGCTTTGGTAAGAAATCATAAGCTGGACGACGGACAAGAGAATAGGAAATGGCAAGGGGATCTCCACAGCACCAGGATGTGTGTGCCCCCCCCCCCCCCCCTCCAACCAAGCTGTCGCTCAACAACTCCGCCTCCTTTTATGTAAATCAGCCGCGCTTTTTCTTTTTTCTTCCCCCTCTCTCCCTCCCTACTACTAAGTGTGACCCCACCTCCGTTTTCCTGTCCCGACACAATGAGGCCCGGCTCCTCCAGGTTGCTATGACATCGAGCCAGTGTCGGTGTGCAATGCAGGCTGTTTGAACTGGGAGGACGTAATCCATGGCCATCGTGTCCCCCAAAAAAAGAGAGAGAAAACCCAGGATCAAGAGTATCGACAGAAACCCAGCCGGGGACGCCAGTCGGTGGGACAGTAGGAGAGCTCGGTGTTAGGAGACCCTTTTGAATGGAAGTCTAGCCTCTGGCTGTTTGTGGTTACGACTCTCCTCCACGGGTTGGGTGTTGGTGTCCACACCGTGACCCCAGCAGTGGTGAGGCCGGTGCGGGACGATTCTGAGCGGAGCCGGCAGCTGGCTGCCTCACGGGCTGCGCTCTCTGGGTCCGCGTGAAGGATTAGGATGGTGTTTGTTGCTTTGGAGATGCGTCTAGCTTCATTGGTGAGTAGCATGATGGCTGATCTATTCTTGTGTGATCTAATTAAGTTAGGGAATGAACAAGGGTGCCTTTCCTTTTCATTGTATCATTTTTGTGCAAAGTTTCTATCTATCTTTTTATCCAACTTTATTCATCTTTGTTGTCTTCTCAATGACTAACAAAACATATTATTTTTATTTGAAATGCAATTTTTATTTTTTTTTTTCTTAGATTTAGCTTAGACTGCTATAGGCCATAAAGCAATACTTGGCAATAAAAACTGTATTTATCCTAAAGGGGCAAGTCCTGGAAGCAGGTCAGGTAAACGCATGATGGAAAACCAGTGGCCACGGGCTCTACAGTACAGGGCAGTGAGAATACATGAGCGTGGCTGTGTAATTGGCCAACAGTAATTCCTCTACTTCCCTGTCCAGTGTTGAGTTCTCAGCCGCACCGGCTCCGCTGGGAAGCCAAGCAGAGTCTGCGTGTTTCCTCACACCTGTGACCTCAGTCGAGTTTCCACAGAAAACCCCCCGATAATATTAGATAATTTCTGCGGACCAACACATCTAAATATGGAACTCCGAATACTCTGGAAATGAAAACTTAGGGGATGCCTCTTTCCCCTGAGTTTTCATCATGTCCGCTCCTTTTTAAAACAAAATAGTTGTTGTTGTAATTGAAAGCATCACACTGAATGGTAACTTTGAGCTACTTCAGCAAATATCAAAGTAGCAGCACATCACGTACAACTCACGTACAACTGCCTTCTTCAAACCAAACAAAAGGTCAACTCTGGGCGGTTGCATGGGACGCTCGTGTTCACAATAACATCTTACACAGATTGCATCGGGGAGGGCACTTTGAATCTTAATTAGCCCGTCGACTTCTGTGGGGTAGATCGGCCTGGGTCTCCTGAGCAGAACATTCTTCAGCACTGACACGCACCACGTCGGCAAACCACAACAACTGCTTCCTCAGATACCGCCACACCAACCGCTTGTTTGCTTTGCCACCGCTCCTAAAGTAAGAGTGTGTGTGTAGGGGAGGGTGTGATGCCGTACTGACAGGGTAACAATGGAGGCGACCGCACAATGCGCAGACCCCTGGCCCTCCTTAGGGCCAACCCTGCGTCTGTGTATATATGTCTGTCTGTCTCTGCCTCTGTCGCTCAGTCTGTCTCTCTCTCGCTCTCTCGCTCTCTCTCTCTTGCTCTCTGGGGAGTTTCTTGTTGTGATGTAACGGGTGTTCCCTAAGATAGGAAGCGGGCATTCCTTCTTTCCTTCCTGCAGTGGAAAGACCGTCCGTCCAGAGCCTTTAACGGTCCTGCTGATGTCATCTCCTCGTAGAATCCCCCCCCCCCCCCCCCCACTCGTCCCATGTCGGTTTCCTGTTGATCCCGTCTGTGCACACTTCCCTCATCGTCTCTGTGGAAGGCGGTTGACGTCATCGCGCGGAGCCCTTCGCTCGCATCACCACCTCGCTGTCCTCTTTCGCTTTCCTTTCTCCGTCTCTTTGTTTGTGAGGGGACACGCGTTAACCCCCCCCCCCCCGTGCCGTCCATGCAGGGTCATCAGGCCCGACGGAGGAAGAACATGACCGAGTTCCTGGGAGACTCCAACATCCCGTCTCCGGACTCCCTGAGCCAGATGGGCACGCCGATGCCCGGCATGGGGGCGGGGCCTGACAACTGGAAGAACCGCGCCGCCAGCCGCTTCAGCGGCTTCTTCAGCTCGGCCGCCGGGGCCGGCGCCTTCGGCAAGGTACGGACCGAGAAGAACGCCGCTCGGAAAGGGTTAGGGGGTCCGATTCCCATGCCCCATGCATGGTATTGTTGAATGAAGGTGTCCGCCTAAGGGCGTGTGTATGTAATGGCAGGGAATTTATACTGTTTTGAAGCATTAGGAACATTGTACATGGTGGTGGTGGTGGTGGTGTACAAATATTATCCAGTATTTGTAGTATACAAACCAACCAAATGGCCATTAGAGGCAGGCAGCGGTTGAAGTGTGTGTGTGGGGGGAGGCTTCCCCTGCACACTCTTAACCACAAACTCCACATTGATGTTCATTTGATTGTGTCCCTGTAGCCTGTTGTAATCTGTCAGTTAATGCATTAAAAAAACTAGCATTTGAATAAAAAAACACTAAATAACAACACACACACACACAAACATGACATACAAAGGGCCGGTGACACAGGAAGACGCACACACGCCCACACACACTCCTATTGTCTTTGCAATGCCTGAGGTCACATCCTGCACAGTAGCAGATGTGTGACACTGAGCGTATCTGTCAGTCACCTGTCAGGGAGCAGTTCATCTCCCCTCACCCTGCCCGGCACCTCTAACCCCTTCACCCCCCCTCCCCGCCACAACGGCCCTGCTCCAATCACACCATCGCCTTTTAAAGAAAGACAAACTCGTCTTTAAACACTTGGCCCAAGATGACATCATAGTTTCGGTTTAATCCCGGGCGATGATCCAGATCTGTCATGGTCCTCAGGCATCACCCCTGACAACCTGAGCACCCCCGCCCCCACCCCCCCTTCTCCCTCTGCCCTCCATTGTTCTGAGGTCTCAACCCACAGAGCTCATTTTCATAACTACATAAGAGCGGGCCGACAGCAGGGCACAGAGAGGTTGAGTGTATTCAGGGCCTGGCGCCCGCGAGCAGAGGGGATATGCTAACGCGCGTGTCCTCACCTACAGTTTGAAAGGGAACAATGCCGTGCCTCCCACTGTAAGAATAGGGAGTCTTCTTCTGGCTGTCATGCTGTCGAGTTTCTAATTGGCTCTAATTCAGCTGAACGGCGCCCCCCACCCCCCCTCCCCTCCCCCGCTTCTGTGGAGTTGAACGTTGGCCATGTAGCGTAATAATCAACTAATTTCCCTCTGATCGCTTTTTTCTTTTTTCCCTTGTTTCTCACATTTTCTCTCTCAATTTATTCATTGAAAACATGTTCTATCTCTTCATCCCTTTACTTATGTATCCTTCTTTTTCTCCTTTCTCCTTTCTCTTCCCTCCTTCTTTCTTTATTTCTCTCCTTCTCTCCTTTGTCCTCTCCTTCTTTCCCTCTCACTCACTTTCTTCCTCTCCCTTTCCTTTTCGTCCTTCTCTTCCCCTCTCCTCACCCCTCTCCTCACCCCTCTCCCCCCCCTCCCCCCACGTTAGGAGCTGGACCGCGGGGAGCAGCTCCAGAACAAGCTCCACTCCTACATGCTGTTCGGCCTGCCCAAGGTGCCGCGGCAGCTCGCCTTCCACCAGGACGCCTGGGGGGAGGACGAGGATGAGGAGACCAACCTGGCCCTGGAGGACAGCTGGCAGACCCTGCTGGACAGCCCTGAGGTAGATCAGACAGACAGACAGACAGACAGACAGACAGACAGACAAACACACACACACACAGAGACACACACACAGACACACATGAATGCGCATGCACACCACATGCTCACATGTTGCTGTGCGATTGGAGTCTGGATCTCATTAAGTACATGAAGGAGTCCTGTCTCTCATGCTGTAAGTCCCCTCTGAAGGGAAGCAGTAGCTCAGGAGTGTGGATGTCATCAAAATACGAGATTCGACTTTCTCTTAAATGAAACCTTGACTCCCGGTTGACCTGCCTGGTCTTTTGATTGTTTATGACGTCCCGTATGACCCAAGAGTCCCAGCGCTGAGGCTGATAGACCGTTTATGGCAACTGTTATAGATTTACTTTGTCTGTGATGCGTCTTGTCTGCTCTGGAACAAAGACTCTGTGTGTGTGTGTGTGTGTGTGTGTGTGTGTGTGTGTGTGTGTGTGTGTGTGTGTGTGTGTGTGTGTGTGTGTGTGTGTGTGTGCGTGTGCTAGCTAGCTAGCTCATGTCAGTGGCAGAATTTATGCCAATTCTCTGGTGTGTGTGTTGCTGTACTATGGCATTGAGGATCATGTGTTTCCTGCAAGCTGTCCCTCTGATTAGTGTGATCCTGAGTGGCCATTGTCCTGCTATTGAGTCTGTTTATCAGCTTGTGCTAATATTGGTCCACAACGTGTTCACAACCCCTGGCTGTAAACCACACAGTATGTTATATAGAGCCTGCTTTGATAAGGCACATGCATCACTGTCTGGTTTTATGATGCGATGCACATGTGTAACTTATTGTCGTGTGTGTGTGTGTGTGTGTGTGTGTGTGTGTGTGTGTGTGTGTGTGTGTGTGTGTGTGTGTGTGTGTGTGTGTGTGTGTGTGTGTGTGTGTGTGTGTGTGTGTGTGTGTGTGTGTGTGTGTGTGTGTGTGTCTGCAGGTGCTGACCAGGCGTCAGTTCCACCAGCAGGAGGCGATCTGGGAGCTGCTCCAGACTGAGGCCACGTACATCAAGAAGCTCAGAGTCATCACCGATGTAAGTCAGGGGTTGGCCGCAGGACCGTGTCTGCACGCGCTCGAGAGAGAGAGAGAGAGAGAGAGAGAACCGTAGAAGGCCAGGCCGAGGTGCAGGTTGCATGTCGATGCGTGATTCTCCGCCCATGAGTCACGCCGCACTACCTCGCTGACTGACTCACCTGGCCGTGAGCCCCCCCTCCCCCCATCCCCACACTAGCAGTCAAGGTTTCAAATGGAAAGGTTCGATTTTTCCAACGTTCGGGAACTTTCGATGACCTGGGATTCCTGGCAGGATTGCGTCTGTGCCGGTCGGGAAGAATGAGATCATTACCACGTTAGCTGTAGCCCTACTGAACTGTCCTGAACCTACTGAACTCTCCAGACCCTACTGAGCGGCCCAGACATTACTGAACCGTCCAGATCCTAATAAACTCCTGTTGGATCTGGTCTTTGTACATGGTGATCTTTGTTTTTGTGCTGCACTCTTATTCATATTGATTTTCTCTCTCTCTCTCTCTCTCTCTCTCTCTCTCTCTCTCTCTCTCTCTGTCTCTGTCTACCTCTCTCTCTACCTCTATGTCTCTCTCCCGCCCGGGCAGCTGTTCCTGAGCGGCCTCCTCAACCTGCAGGAGAGCGGCCTGCTGACGGAGGTGGACCCCACCAAGATGTTCAGCAACATCCAGGACCTGGTGCGTCTGCACACGGCCCTGTGGAGCCAGGTGATGCTGCCCGCCCTGGAGCAGGCGCGGCAGGCCCGGGCCCTGCTGGACCCCGCCGCCCTCCACCATGGCTTCACCACGGTGAGTGGAGCCTGGGCCCTGACATGACCGCCGTCCAGCGTTTCTGTACACGGAGGCGTTGGTTGTTCATCCTCACAGAGATGGAGGATGGAGAAGACTTGTTTAACACACATTTACTGACAAACCCTACAATGCTGTCCTGCAAATCTGTTGAATATTGGATGTGATTTAAATTATGTAGCATAATTTGTTATGCCAAATGAATTAAACATCACAGTCTTGCGCCGTTGTATTTCTGGCGACTCAACGGCGTCATCTGATGAACTCAGTCATCATCATCTCATCATCTCTCTTCTGGCATGTTGAAATCATCAGAGACAACCGTATTATTATCAGTAGAGAACCCTAACCCTCACAACAGTATCATTATCAGTAGGGAAGCCTAACAACGGTATTTATCGCCTGGTGTTTCTTTTGTCCAGTTTGGCTCCAGGTTCCAGCCCTACATCCGGTACTGCATGGAGGAGGAGGCCAGCATGGAGTACATGCGCACGCTGCACCGAGACAACGAGCTCTTCAGGACCTACGTCACGGTCAGTCCCTCACACTCACTCTCTCTCGGTCTCTCTCTGTCTCTCTGTGTCTGTCTGTCTGTCTGGGGTTTTTGACTGCAGTTTGTGTTCACTCTGGCTCAGTATCCATCTTGACTGTGTGTGTCTGTCCTCTCTCCAGTGGGCCGAGACCCACAAGCAGTGTAACCGGCTGAAGCTGGCGGACATGCTGGCCAAGCCTCACCAGAGGCTGACCAAGTACCCCCTGCTGCTGAAGAGCGTCCTGAAGAAGACGGACGACTCGGCCGCCCGCGACCTGGTCAGCAGCATGGTGAGCTGCACACCCCACGGCCCCTGCTGGGGGTTTACTCCCATGTCACTGGTTAAACAGAATAATACTGGATCGGGGCATGACTAGTGGGTAGGGTGTGTGACGCCCTGCTGGGAATCAGAGCTTACCTTGCGTGGGCATCCGAGAGCGACATGCCCTGTGTCTGAGATGAAGTCGTTTTGAACAGAGGATTTTGTTGAGTGTAACTTGAGCCCAAATGAACGGTTGCGTTTCCTCTTGAAGGTGGTCTCGGTGGAGTGCTTCATCAACAGCGTGGACTCCCAGATGCGCCAGCGGCAGGACAAGCAGAAGCTGGCCACCATGTCGGCCCGCATCGAGTCCTACGAGGCCGTGGAGGGCAGCAGCGAGGAGGTGGAGAAGGTCAGAATGTGTTCTATGATCCACTTTCATCGCCCTCTCCTCTCAAGTGCATTAAGTCTGAAACGATTTGTTTTCAGTTTTTATCTCTCTTTGCGTGTTTAAATGTGAACATTGTATTGAACCTCTGGAAATTCCTCCCGCCGTAGATCCTGAAAGACTTCAACCACTTTGACCTGATGGCGCCCATGAGGGGTATAACGCCAGACGAGACGCGCCAGCTCCACCTAGAGGGCGCGCTGAGAATGAAGGAGGGGAAAGACAGCCGGGTAGGAATAACAAATGTCCTCCTTAACAGCTCTCTTTGTAGAGCTGCATTTACAGAGCTGTGTTTTTATAGAGCAGCGTTAAGAGAGCCGGTTTGAATTCGGGGGGGTTCTAAGGTGGTGGCTTTGTCCCGTTCTGCAGATGGAGGTGTACTGCTTCCTGTTCACCGACCTGCTGCTCATCACCAAGAGCGTGAAGCGGGTGGAGAAGGTGAAGGTCATCCGTCAGCCGCTCCTCGTGCACAACATAGTCTGCAAAGAGCTCAAAGACCCCGGTGAGGCCCTCTGCTGCATCACACTCACACACACACACACACACACACACACACACACACACACACACACACACACACACACACACACACACACACACACACACACACACACACACACACACACACACAGAAATGGCCCAACACAAAAGAGCTTATTAGATCCCGTCAGATCATTGTACTTAAACTATAGTTTTGTGAAAGTCTTGTATTTGCTGACATTTCTTTACTTTGTTCAGTAATCCTTCATCGTCCATACTTTTATCTTATTGTCTTGCATCTTTTACTCCTATTGGTTTAGTATTGGTTTGTATTTATTTCAGTCTTTCATTGATATATAACCAAATGTGTAGGAAGCCAAATGTCAGGTAGAGAACTCAACATGGACTTGGTTCATTGTTTGTTCTTGCGGCTGTAAAACTACTCGCACTTTGTAAACCTGCTCCCCACCTTTTACACATATTCCCTTTTGACTTGGCAATCAGAAAAGAAAGCCACTTTGGACCCACAGGGAACTGAGTCTACATGCAGGGTACTATATATAGATCCAATGGTGTCATTTCCTCCTCCTGTCAACAGCATTGACTCATGTTTCTCCTGTCAACAGCATTGACTCATGTTTCCTTAATTTTCTCCTGCAGGTTCGTTCATCCTCATCTACCTCAATGAGTTCAAGAGCGCCGTGGCTGCCTACACGTTCCAAGCCAACAGTGCCACCCAGGGGCGAAGCTGGGTGGATGCCATCTGCAATGTCCAGGTAAAAGGAAATATCTTCATTTGGCGTCTATGTATCCATTATCTGATGTTAGTCTATTTGTTAATACAGTAATACACTTATTATTTTATTATGTTATTGTTTTATTGTGTTGTTGTTGTAGTAGTAAACATAAATAAAATACTTAATAATAATAATAATAATGGACTCATGGACAGAGTTCTCACATCAGATCATCCGAGTTTTGCATTTTAAATATTCTTTCTGAATTTTGAGGATCACTATGATGATAGTGATCTTTATAAGTTAGAATACATAATGCTGCTATGATGCCCCTCTGGGTCCATGACGCTACTCTGAGAGTTACCACGGGAGTGTGGTTCACTGCATGTGTGTGTGTGTGTGTGTGTACTGATGTGTCCTGGTCCGGTTGACTCTCTGTAGAACCAGCTCCAGAAGCTCCGCACTGCAGAGCTGCTGCGGCTGCAGAGCTGCCCCCCGGTGGGTCCGGGGGCGGAGGAGGAGGAAGATGCCAGCAGCAACTCCCCCACCAGCTCCCCCTCGCTCAGACACACGGAACAGCTGAGCACCAGGTAACACGCACGCACGCACGCACGCACGCACGCACGCACGCACGCACGCACGCACACACGCGCGCAGCCATGACCTATTTATATAATTGAATTGCGTCTCTGTAGGTTGCTATTTGTTTTGGGATTATATTGGGAACAATTTCAGTGTCTGGGTCCAATACATTTTCTCCTAAAAATATTAATTGTACATATTTAAGCTGTGACGTCTTTGAACCTTTACTGATTGACCCACATGAATGTGCGTAAAGCCCTAGTCTATTGAACTCACAGACCCTCGTCCTCTTTCAGCCAATCGGACGGCTCGACGGAAACCCTGTCGGTGATGGACATCGACGAGCTGGTCGGGCCCCCTGCCCCCACCGCGGCCCTGGGCGGCCCCAGCAGTCCTCTGCCGGCCCCCGAGCCCGCGAGCCACCACCGGTTCCACGGCAGCCTCCCCCAAGACCTCCACCGGGACCAGGGCCTGGGGGCCGACGGGGCGGCGCCCGACCCCCAGTGCCGCTCCCACTCCATGGACAGCGCCTACGGTACCCTCTCCCCGGAGTCCCTCCTGAAGGAGCTGGGGGCCCGGACACGGGCCCCCAGCGAGGGCGAGGACACAGAGGAGGACGAGGGAGGGGAACGGCGGGACGTCCCGGAAGGAGAGCATCGGGGACTGCAGGAGGAGGAAGGGGAGCAGTTTAAAACGGAGGTAGAGGAGGAGCCGCAGCACGAGGAAGAGGAGGAGGAGGAAGAGGAGGAGGAGGAGGAGGATTCGACTTCGCTGGGCTCCCAGCTCTCCGTGGTCCAGGCCTCTAAACCGCGGCGTCGGCCTCACGTCCTGCCCCGCCTCCGCTGCCTGCAGCGCCCGGCCGCGCTCACCGTCTCCCGCTCGGAGGACAACCTCCTGCAGCGCTTCCATGGCGGCGGCGGCGGCGGTGGCGAGGTGGAGCCCGCCAAATCCCGCTGCGCCCTCAGCAGCCAATCGGAACGCAGCAAGTCGGCCAGCGACGGTCCATCGCCGTTGATGGTGCACAGCCAGAGCCTGACGGAGCTGGGCCACCACAACGGCATCGAGCTCCTGCTCCGGGCCGAGCCGGTGCCGTCAGAAGACGCGTGTCCACCCGCCGAGAAGCTGGGCGCCACCCTGAGGCGAGCGGAGGCCCGGAGGGGGGCGGCGGCGGTGCAGGCGGGCCGGCCGGACGAGCGCTCGGGAGACGCGGCGGCGACGACGCAGGCCCCCGCCTCGCCGGAGGGTAGGCGGGGGCCGCCGGTGGCGGTCGACGGTGCGGGAGAGGCCTCGGCGAAAAACAGGAAGTCGTCAGGCCCGCAGCACAAGAAGCTGACGGTGGCGCAGCTGTACCGGATACGCACCACCCTGGTCCTGAACTCCACCCTCACTGCGTCGTGAGTTGCATTTCCTGCATTTCCTTCTGCTCCGTTCCTTTGCAAATCACTGTTATTAATGGTTGTGTGTTACTTGGAACTGACCTAACTCGTGTCTTTTTCATTTTCCTAGGGAGGTATAACCACTGTGGCGGATCAGCCTCCCGCGGGCCATGAATAAGGAACAAACACTTGTTTTTTGAGTCTTATGTGGCTGGACTGAAATTCCTATTGACACAAATGCACTCTCTCTCGCTGCCCTCTCCCTTCCAGTGTGACCGTGGATAATCTGCGGGGACTCTCCTTACCGTTTACTTTGCATTGGGACAATAACAAATCCCCTCTTTTTCTTTCTCCAGTTGCATTGGTTTCCTATTGTTTCTATATTGGCACAGAGGGGGAGAGGAGAGTGAGACATTTAACTGCTTTGCACTTTGTTTGATAAGTAGCATTTAAGGGGCTGGATCCTTGATGTTGAACTGGGACCGGGGGTTGCATACAAGACATGAAGGTGCTGCAGGCCCCACCGTGCGAGTTGGACAGGGGACGCATGAGTGAGTGAGTGAGAGAGGGAGAGAGAGAGAGCCTTGAGACGAAGAAGCCATGGTCTCTCTGCCTCATCCGGCTCCAAACCAGAGCCTGGGCAGGGGTACGTGGAGCACGGGCTGGACGGACAGCCAAAGCTCCCAGTCCACATACCTTTCACACAAGTCACAGGGAAAGGGCCACGCAGCTCCGACAGTACCAAAGTACCGAATGGCACCACCAATCGTTTTAGTATTTATACTGCTCCTCGGTCACTTTGAGAAAAGAGAGAATAAATTAATATTGCACAATTATCTTTGTTAGGTAGAAGAATCACTAAGGGGTGAAATTATATTTACAGTGACACGATGAATTTCAATCAAATTGTTTGCCGTTTTGTGTCTGTGTGTGTGTGTGTGCGCGTGTGCGTGCGAGAGAGTGCATGAGCGTGTGTGTGCAAGTGTGTGCACACGCATGAGCGTGTGTGTGCGTGCATGGATGCATGGATGTGCGTTTGTGTCAGCGAGTGAAAGACACAGTCCATTATTCCTGACTGAACCAAATGTATTTTGCATCTGTGAATTATTTGCTAGCATGCCCAAAAAGATTTGGAGGCAGACTTGGTAGCCAGTAGAAGCCAACGCAAGAGAACAACGGTCACAGCCCACCAGATATCTGTCCATGTCATGTGGGTCCAGTTATCGGGTTGAGTTACTGGAGTTTGACGATGAACTGATGCCGAGTTGGTTTTGTATTAAGCACAGGGATGAAAATGAACCATAGGCTTAATGGTTGTTTCTACTATATTGCCCTGGAAGAAGAGGGGATCAGTGTTCTGCAGACATTAGTCCACCCCCATGAATTAACATTCTCACACACTGATGTTTGGCTTCTACAACCTGTTTCCAAAGGTTTCCCCAACCAAATAGGTTAACTTTGTTTACTTTTAGTTTGTCTTTGAAATATTGTAATATTTATTATGCCTGCGCTATCTATATATCTATTCCTATGTCTTTATATAGATGTAGATCTATATCTATATAGATATAGTTATATATAGTTTTCCATAAGGATTTTTGTTTTTGTCTGTGTAGTCTTAATAATTGTTGTCTCGTCTTTCTCGTCAGGCGTTCATGTACTGCTATGAACCAAAATGATGTGTGGCCCCTTTCAGGAATGTCTCTTTAAGTGTCTTACAAAATAAAACAAAAAATGCTAAAAATATGTATGTGGTAATCCTTGTTTGAATGTTTTTAATCCGTTGTAATGGAGCGGGTTTCAGGGAGCTTGTGGTTTGGGTTCCCACAGGTCATTTTCATACAGCCAAAACAAATGTCAAAAGAACACGCTTGTCGGCAGAGCGTGGATTAATGCGTTATGAATACTGGGTTGGTGTGGACGCAATTGAACTGTTGTGTGGAGAAGGAAGTCCTATCAAGTTATTTTCTTTTTTGCTGTGGGGGTGGTTCTCGGAAAGTACCGGTGCACTGCGCAATACCATGTGGGTCTATGCCTCCCTCCCTCCCTCCCCCTGTGTGTGTGTGTGTGTGTGTGTGTGTGTGTGTGTGTGTGTGTGTGTGTGTGTGTGTGTGTGTGTGTGTGTGTGTGTGTGTGTGTGTGTGTGTGTGTGTGTGTGTGTGTGTGTGTGTGTGTGTGTGTCCTACACAGGTGTGCCCCGTCCATCCCTGGCAAAGAACGGCACCTCATGTCCCAAGTCAGCGCCGTGGCCAAGGTGTATTTACAGGTGATTATATCGGCTAATCTGCAGATTACAGCATGTTGAGGCCACACGGGCCCTAATCCACAGGCAAAAGCGGTCCTTTGGGATTTCACCCCCCCCCCCCCTTTTAATCTGGTACTGGACGCGACCGGGCCCCTCCCCTTCTCACATCTGGCCCCCCATTGGATTAACAGTTGTAATCCTCCATTTTAAAACTATTTTATGATGTTCTATGGCTGATAGGCGGGTCTTTCATTATTAAAATGCAGCTTTCATTTTTTTTTTTTTTTTCATGAAGTAATTAAACATTCTGGATCTATTAGCTTGTGGTGGGCGGTAACCGGCTGAACGCCAAAATATTAATGCATGCACAAATGATATGATAAGGTAGAGCAGGTGTACAACTACTTTTGGCACTGCACCGGGTTCAGCATGACATTCTTGCCTTCATTGTAAAACTGATTTATACTTTTTTGGTGGACAGACTTCTGTTGTGAATTGGGATGTTGTTCTTACTGATGCTGCTCTGAATTACTGCTACTGAACGGTTTGATGTTCAACATTAGACATTGTTTGAGTATGTTCTAGTTCTGCATCCCCACCTTTCCCTTTCTACCAAGGATTTTGTGCATCTGGGGGGCGATGGAGAGCCAACAACATCCACGACATGACAGATGTCAAAAATCATCCTGTAACAAAAATGTCAGATTAACACAAAAGGGGCACTTTGGCAAATCCTGATTAAAGGAGCACTTTGGTTTATTAAAACTCCAATGCCAATCCTCTGTACTCTTGGAGCAGGGATTAAAACCAGGTAGACACCATTGTCTGTCTAAAACAATCCCCTGCCCTAAGCTGCGCCCACTTCCTGGTGCCCCCCTGCATGGTGGGCCACCAACAGGCTGGATGGCAGGCTGGCTGCCGGGCCGGTGGGTTGCCTGGGTGTAATCTCAGAGGGGGGGGGGCTTATGGGCCGCTACTACTACCACACATACACATTCCCATTAATCAACATCATCCCCTTCAGAGGGGCGCGGTTGATTGGATTTGGGGCATGTTTAACAGGAGTGGGGAGGAGGGAAAAAAAGGGCAGAGAACATGGGGACTACAGCTTGTTTACAAGGGCCGTTGCTGTGAAAAGGCCCAGGGACAAGCAGCAGCCATATGGACTGGATATCCCCTGTGAACAGCTGCCCTCCATCAGTACCAGGCATGAGGTGGGCTTTAGCGGGCCGGTCCTGTTGACCTTCATAGGCCTTTATCCTGCTGCTGACCCTCATATGCCATGCTGCTCAGGGGCCCTCAGTGAACATCTGGCCCCTGTGGGCTCCCGTTGACGCCTGTGCACCAAACATGACCACCAAGCTAGGAGTTAGTAGTGTGTGTGTGTGTGTGTGTGTGTGTGTGTGTGTGTGTGTGTGTGTGTGTGTGTGTGTGTGTGTGTGTGTGTGTGTGTGTGTGTGTGTGTGTGTGTGTGTGTGTGTGTGTGTGTGTGGCATTGTGGGATCATCCTCCTTGCATCTTGAGATAAGAGTGTCTTGGTTGCTAAGTTTGTGTTTATACAGTTTATTAAGTGATTGTGTTGTCATGTTAATACTAAGAGCTGCTTTAGTCCAAGTGTGGCATAACAAGTGATGCCAACTTTCTGTTGGGGGACAGTGGTGGTGGTGGTGTGTGGTTCACAACCAAGTCGTACAATAGTGGATGCATGGCTTTTTCGCAGATATAGGCGAAAACACATGATGTGCACAATGGAAATTCAACAAATGTTCAATTTTGGTGAAGGCCTATGTGTGTGCAAACGTGTGTGCATATTTGTGTGCATGCATTTGTGTGTTGTGCCTGGATTCTACATATTCTATAAGGTGTAGACATGTCAATTATTTCATATAAACATACACCGACATTGCACACACCAAATACTGAATGTCCATAAAGTTCCCTAGAATTCACATGTATTCTATTGAGTTACATATGCTCTGTACCGGTAGCACCACTATGGGGTAAATGTATTACCAGCTGCTGTCTGACATAGATTCATACCACATAAGCTAGACATATGTTTAGGGGATCAAATCCTCCGGAAAGTGTTGTTTCATAAATGGTGAGAGAATAAGGTCCCATTTTTCACGTGGCAAATAAAATCCTCACCTCAATAATTGTATCAGTTGATAAGAAGCTTACTGTTATTTCAATATTGTTTTTTTAGGGCTAGGGAAAACATCAATTGAAATTACCTGCAGACATCTTAATTAAATGGAAAGGGGCGTTCATCCGGAGAGAGGTTATGGCCTATCTGCTAATGCAATGTAGAGGGATTAAAATGTAATTCGAACACATTTAATATTCACAACCCTTTGACACAATTCATCTGACAGTGGGCGATGGAGGCAGCCTGTGACAAAGCAGGCAGCCCTCTGGTTTTATCCAGAGGTTTAGGAGTCCTGTCGATTATTCTGGTCACTTATTAACAGTATAGCCTACTGCTACACTTAACCAAATATACGATAAAATAGGCATTTCTTGTCGGCGATGTCTTGTTATCTCCATTCACCATGAATATGAGTTGATCAGTTAATTCAATGTGTTCAACAATTGAGTGTGATCTGAGAGTGAGGAGGCGGTGTCTCCCACCGGAGACGAAAGGGTTAAGGGAACCAGCGGGGGTCCTTCTGCTACAGTACATGGGTGGAGTAAAGCTGGACATATACAACGGGGTTTTCCTCCAAAATTAGCCTAGGGTGGGCGTTATGTCTTGAGTAAACGACTAATACACGTTATTTTAGCGGTTGTAAACCTTGTAACCATCACGCTAAGATGGGCGATGTGACAGAAGAGTCGTTGTTGGATTATTTCTACTCAACCGGCGGCGATTCAGGCAAAGTCAAAAATGCTGATCTATTGAAGACATATAAGCCTTATATCGGTCATACTGATTTACAATTACGTGGTAAGTAGCAAATAAATACAGTCTAACTTCATCGATTTATTACATTCATCCCGCAAAATGTCGACATGAAGTTAACTGGTCGCAGGCGATGGGTGACGTCACCCGTCCCCCACTGACGGATAACTGTTATTTTTATAGCTCACTGGGTTATGGGTGGACGTCCTCACACTCGTGTTTTGCACGTTGAAAAACATATAGAAAAATGCTATTCAGCGAGGTTCAGTCTTTCATTGTTCTTGAAAAAAGCACCCGCATCTGGTTTTCATTAAAAGGAGGGAAAAGTGTTCCAGCAGCAGCAGTCATTTCCTCTGTGTGGACGGTCGGGGCTCAGTGGCACTTTACATGGAGTCACTGCAGCTGCACAACCTCTTCACTATCATGGCTATCTGCAGATCCTGGCTATTTTCAGATCCTGTTCATATCCAGATCCTGTTTCATCCAATGCCCGTGTTTGATTCATATTGCCTATAAACACGAATTGCATTACTGGATTCTTTCAAACCCCATCTCTCGTAATGATGGACGAATAAATGTATGGTTAAAGGGCTACACAGTCCTAACGACAGTAGGCTACCACATTAAAACCTCCTCCCAAATAATTTTCTAAAGTGACCTTTATTGCAGTTGTTAGTTTCTAATCCCCAGATGCTTGCTCAGCACTGCAGTTGTTGACAGAGGTTTAGAAAGCTGCTTTCACAGAGTGTGCCATCTGACACGGCTGTTCAATTACATAAATGCTTCTTCCATGCCCAAAGTCTGTCACAGCCATGAGCTGCCAACCTTCAACCCATAAGACATGCTTTCCTCCTTAAAATACAAACCGTAGCCACACACACACACACACACACACACACACACACACACACACACACACACACACACACACACACACACACACACACACACACACACAAAAGTCTTCTTGTGTGTGTGTGTGTTAGAGAGGTCAGGGGGCATTGATTGAACTGATGTTTTTCTTATTCTCCTCGCTAATCAGTAATCAGTTGTTCTACAGTGATACTCACACTGGAGCTGAGTGAGCCAGGAATCCTGTTGTTGAGATAGACACGAGTGCCTACTTCCTGTGGATTTCCTGTTGTTTGGGACTGAGAATGTTGACTGTGGAACCGTCCCACTACGAACGTTCTTTCCACTCACCGTGGGGTGGGGGTGGGAGGGGGGGGAACGGAAACACTTCAATGGTCCTGGAATGTGTACCCCATGTGGCCCACCTATCTGCTCAGACCACTCCTTCACGTGTTTGAGCCATTCAGGACCAGCATCGTTGTGGCTTCATGTATTAAAGACTGAATACATGCATACTAGGCTTACAAAGGCTGGTGGGCTGTAGTGTTGGTATGCACTAAAGTAGTCTTTATACAGGTGTTAAAGGCTAGTGTAGTCTTTATACATGCATTACAGCGTAATGTAATCATACATATTAATGACAGTAGTCCTTCATATATTATTGAAGACTATAGTCTTTATATTCCCTCATCCCCTGAGGAGACAGTGGTCTATCAGTAAACCAAACATATTTGTGTATTTGATTTCCATCGGAGAGAGTAGCCAACTTTCTAGAGAGACTTTGAGTATGCCTTTGAGATGCCATGATGGAATTTCTCTGTTTTCTGCCTATTATGGTAAAAAATACCCTTTCTTTCCTCCCTGCATTTTTTTAGCAGCATTATTCTCAGTTTATGCAACTCCTGGCATCTCCCCTGTTATTCTTTGCCTTTGGTTCCTCATTTGCATGTTTAAATGGACCTCCTCTGGCCTACAGGCCTAATGCCTCCAGATGTAAAAACACAGCATCACAGCGTGGTATTTGTTAAACAGGCCAGGGAAGCACAGATTGGTGGCATCAACATCTGGGATGGCTTTAAGCTGTTACTACAGCAGGGTTGATAAATATTTAGGCTCATCAACGGGGCATGGAGCAGCTGTTACCCACCAAGTCTTTGATTTGTGATTATCTGTCAATCTTTCCCATATACATTAGACTTTTGCCTAAAACAAGGACTCCTTTTACCTGTCACTTTAACATGTTATGTCTAACATTCTGTGTGATAAATGGGCCTACATTTGGTCTGAGTTTTCATAACAACTTTTCTTTTCCTTCTAGCTAAATACAGGGAGGAATTCAAGCTCATCATGGACAGAATAGCTGTTGTGAAATCTGAGAATGTAAGTAGGGAGTATTGTTTATCTCTTCTTTTTATACACACATGGAGCTCTGAAGCTTTGAATTCTGAAATCATATTCAACCACTGAGGCATATTTCCAAATGTAACAACAGATATTTTTCCTTTCTTTTTTGGTACATTTATTAAGGTGGCTACAAACAGTATATAAAACAGCTGTTAAAATGGCTCTAATAAAGAGTAACATCCGTTTGCTAGTATGAGCCCAATGTTGGTTTGGATGTTTCCTAAAGACCCCCTTAAGGCCCGTCTTTCACGTGGCATCAACTCCTCGTCCCCCCTTTGGTTCTCTTCGTGGTGACGCTCTCTCTCTCTCTCCGGCAGGGCGAGAACGTCCTGGTGCTCCGGAGGAAATACAGACAGATGCTGGTCGAGCGGGGCGGCGGACCCCGAGAGACGCCAGGCGGAGGCGTGGGGCGGACGGGCAGCCCGGCCAGGACGCCGGCCACGGCACGCTGGGAGGCGCCAGCCCAGGAGGCCTACTCGCCTGTTCCCGCCAAGAGGCCCCTGCAGGAGATCTCCGCAGAACAGCCCCCCCTGGAGGGTGAGGACAGGGGGTCCGGTCGGGGGCCGTCCCCCTGGGGCCCGGAGCCCGATGGGCCGAGTGAATGTGCGGACCTGCCGTCGTCACTGGAGGTACGTGTCACAGATCAACGTGGAAGTGTCATTGAATCCATATATATCTGCTTGAATCCATGTTTGACTGTCTGTTGTTGGATTGCTTTATTGTATTGATTGTATTGATTGGATGGTTCCAATATGTCATAAGAGCCATATTCATTTGTTGTCAACTCAACAAAAAAGAAGGATGTTGTGCGTTCAGTCTGCCTTCATTTGTACTAAAAAGTGCACTTGGTGTGATGGTTGTAAACAGCATCCTAGAATACTACAGAGCTGCTCTGTACGCACGTTCACTGTCTTTGTGAATGTTTTTTTGTTTCTAAACAAGGCCCCTGTGTTGGTTTACCCAGCATGCCATGCTCTCTTCTCTATTCATGACTCAGCGTTTATTTCAGTGTCGCCGTTGACATGTGGTGCAGTAGTGGAGAGCTGGCCTCGCTCCATGTAACCGCCGGGGAATAGGGTTATTTTAGCCGGGCTTGACCTCAAGTTGATCCGTACAAACAGATAGTTCATGACCTCTCGACAACAAGGGCTGATGTCGGCTTTACATAAAAGGCGGGAACATTTCCTACTCCACAATGGACCAAATCCACAATGGACATGGGTTGAACGTTAAATAATCCAGCTAAAGTAGTCCCTACAGCACAGCTTTTCACATTGTTCATGTGATGAGCTGAATCATTACATGCAGCTTTTTAATGTAAGATTAACACATTCAGTACGTTTACATGCACAGCTTAATTTGATTAAAGCCATAGCTCGATTATGCTCCTCAATTGGACAACTGCAATTGTCCGCGTATACATGGCGGTGAGTAAATCGATTCATTGGCCGAAGCGTGTCATGCCCCGGTACGATAGGTGGCGCTGTGCCCATTTCAACTAGTGGTAATAGAGCCACCGGTTGACCTCTTTACGTCATCAGCAACAACAAACGCATTCGAGAAAGCGATGTTGCCGGCAGAGCAGTCCGCATACGACCGAGAGGAACAACAATGGAGCGTCGGAGAAATGATATGGACCCGAAGTGAACTAACAGCTGTCTGCTGAAACATCGCTTTCTCCTCCATGTCGCGTTTCAATCTGGACTTCAGAGAGTCAAAGCCAAAGTTAATTTCCCCCAATTCCTTTTGCCCATGGGCGAGATAAACCCGACTAGGAGTCTTTACTTGTTGTGGAAGTACCAGAGAGTCGGAGAACCCGACGCAGTCTGTAAGATTCATAATATCAGAGAATACCCCCGTCAGTTCGGCCGCGGCGCAATGAATGAATAAAGATCGTAATTATTTTACAACCTCGTTGATGAGCAACATTTAGAAAAACATGGACTTTTAATTCAGCCTTGGGTTAAATCGAAGCGTAGTGTGTACTGAATGCACGTTGATGATGATACACTGCTTATAGGGGGTAACTACATTGGCACGTCACCGGCGTCCTCCATCTTCTGCGCCAGCTTTTTAAATAAATCGCCGACCCAAAGTTAGTTGACAGCTGTCTGATGAAAACATCTTTCTCCCACCGGAGCAGCCCCTCCGCTGCCCATCCATATACGGCATTCCCCGCTGCATCGCAAGGAATGAATAAAGATCGTAAACACGTCGGGAGAAAAAAGCATTTATTTTGACAGATGTGCCCGAAGTTACTGCTTTACAACCTCGTTGATGACCCACATTTAGAAAAACATGTACTTTTAATTCAGCCTTGGGTGAAATCGAAGTGTAGTGTCCGTGTGCTTCCACCTTTAATGAATGCATGCCATGCGCGCTCCCGCGGCCGGGACACAATTCTTATAGGGGTAACTACATTCACCGGCTTCCTCCATCTTCTGCGCCACCTTTTTAAATAAATTGCCGTTTCTCGTTATCCCTTATCCGACGGCGGCGACAACAACAACAACAACAAGACTATCGTCTCCTTCTACTTCCGGCTCACGGCCCCGGGAAAAGGTCTCGAATATGCGCAGAACGCAAATCAACGCATAAGCCAATTCGATTGGCTACATGCACGCTTAGCTCGACTATGAATTGCATTATCTAGGGGTCTTAACTCGACTATGAGTAAGCCAATTCGATTTGAGTATAGCTCGACTAAGGTGTATACATGCATCTTAGTAATCCAATCATAGTTGGACTAAGCCAATAAATTGACTTTCTTGAGTGTCATGTAAACGCACTGATAGTATCGTTGCTAAGTGTGCAAAAGAGAGGTTGTGACTGACGCTAAAGAAAACATTATCTCTTCATGCACCAATCAAGACAAGCACATAGCATGAGGTAGGGAGTGTCTGGGTTGTATGTGAGTGACACAAGCTTAGTGTGGAAACTGGCTGTGCATTTGAACACACCCACCAACAATCTGTGAATCTCAAATTCTGTAAATCGGGCTCAAAAGTAGTCTAAATTAATGTATTTTTCAGTTGGTCTTTTATTAGAAAAACATATTATTAGGCATGTGCTAAAATAAATATAGATAGCCTACTTAAGACTACTCTCATTTCAATTGTTCATAATTTATTTGTATATTAATACATTTTTAATGTTGTGATAATGCAACAAAAAATGTATGTTAATTTAATCCTACATTTTCAGCAGATTATTCCCTGCAGGTGTCAGGAAGAAGTTACGGCTTTACTGGTAAATACAAAAAAGAAAGACCGTCTGAAATTCCGGGCCGAGATTAATTTATTTTTACTCATCCGAATTCCCTGCATTCACCACTAGATGGTGCTAAGTAAATTGGCTGGATTTGAAACCAATGCGCTCTGTTTAAGTGGGAGGGGGGACACAAAATGGGGTTGAGGCAATCTGCATTTAAATCAAGTCCTCTGTTATTATGTTAAGCAGGAGTATGTTGGAGCTCATTAGAAAGATAATAATGATTTGTACCCATTAAAACAATAGGTAGTCAGCCCAGAATAGGAAAAAAAAAGAGCTTTGGTGGATGCCTCGGACAACACACAGATAACATATGTGAGTATGTGAATGTGGGCCATAATCACACAATCAGACGAAGTGTGTGGGGTTAATCTTTAAATGTAACCATCAGGCTCTCTATGTAGGGTGCTCAATGAATAGCTTAGGTTCAAAATAGGTAGAAGGGATGAACATAATTGTATTGAAATTTAAAATTTATAATTATTTTTCAAGGATCATTACACTGTACAATAAAATGTCAAATGTTCAATGACGTTCCTGAAAGATAAACTAAATGTGTAAAACTAAACTAAAGGCTATTTTATATGAAACATAAAATCCAAAATATTCATTGTGCAAAGCATGTGGCATAAGGTACTATTTTATAAATATGTCAAATACAAAAATATTCCACATTCCTTGTCTAATGAGACATTGTAGGAATATTTTAACATTAACATTAATAACATTTGATTCAGGCATTAGGTGTGTGATAAAATAGATAGCCCATTGAAGACATCCAAGTCCTTTTCACTGAAGTTTCACCGGCTCACACTAACTATCCTGTTGAGCTCATTTTAATGTGTGTCTGCATCTAATCTTACCATTATGTTGATTCAGTGATTTACTGCTGCTTATATAAAAGAAAATTGGGAGAAAGAGGGCCGTTTTACTAATTGTCATGTCCTGTGATCTTTAATTTTCTTTTGCGGCCTATATTATGTTCCCGGCAAAGTGTAGGGGAAAATGAACACGTGTCAATGTGGTAACACTATTTTTTAGCATGTTCCTGTTTCACACAGTGATGTGTGACAGTTGGAGCAGAGTACATGAAAGCCCCCAGTGTTTTGACATCATGTCCCGGTATGATCTGAGAACAATTTGCAATCGAGGGCCTCCTTCAGAAAATGCTCCTTCAGGAAAAAAAGCAACAAGAAAAACACCTGCTTTCCCCCCTCACATAAGTCAACCAATCAAGTGAAGTCTGTGTGTGTGTGTGTGTGTGTGTGTGTGTCTTTGAAAATACATGTGTAAGAGAAAAGGTCTGTGTAGGTTACTCTTCATAACTCTTAACACGGCGGTCCGTTGATCTCCTTGTTCTGTTCAGTACGAGTCGGAGCAGGACGCAGAGAGCCTGGGCCCGACCTCCATCGCCGTGAGTGCTCTCTCCCTTTCTCTCCCTTTCTCTCAGTTTCCCTCCCTTTCTCTCCCTTTCCCTTCCTTTCCCTCCCTTTCTCTCTCTTTCCCTTCCTTTCCCTCCCTTTCTCTCCCTGAATGTCCCAGGGCAGCCGGCACAGCCCAGTGCTCTTGGTTCTTGTGCTGGTGATTCAGTTAGCTTCCATGTCATGGAGGGGGAAATCTATAAATCAATCACATTTTCTAAGCTCCCTCTGTCATAGTAAGACTGAAACAAGGAAATACTATCACTCTTCAAAAATAACAAAAACTATAAAACTGTGATACAAAACCATGAGAAACTTTGGCCGGGGGCGTATCCCACCTCTGTGACCGTTAGCCGAGGCCTGCTCCGTTGAGCCAAACATCACTGATAGAACCAGCTTTGGAGCTATCTGTAAAAACAGAACAGGAAGTGGACAACCACAAGAGCATGTGTGTGTGTGTATGTGTGTGTAGGCATACATACATGCGTTCTCTCCTGTACTAATAAGTATTTTCCTCTGTTTGTGTGGGTGTGTGTGCGTGGGGGGGGGGGGGGGTGTGCGTGTGGTAGCTGGACCCCATAGAGAAGGACTGGATCTACTCAGCCGCCAGTGCACGTGTGCCTGATTTGTCTCAGCTACTGCAGCAGGACCCCTCTCTGGCCAACAAGAAGGTAGCACACACACACACACACACACCAAGAACACGCTCTGCTTCTCAATGGCTGTCTGCAGATAAATAACAGTCATGTTGCCAATGGAAAAAGACTTGTGCAATGCAATTAATGTAATGTAATGAGGCTTCAGCCGTCCATCCCTCTAATAAATGGCTTTGGTGTTTTTGTTTTTTGTTTATTATGGCTGGGCGCACCAGGACTTCACCTCTGTGAGTATCTGACCTGCTGCAGATAAGTTGTTTAATGAGGTTTAAATATAAAAAAAGTCACTCTGAAAATTGATTGCACGTGTTTACCTGTTGATCAGCCCATCTGACATCCCATTTGCCTCCTCCTCATGTGCTGTGTTGCTCCTGACTGCGGCGTGTTTCCATGGTCCTGCTCCCCAGGGGGTAAGTTTATGGGCGACTCCCGCGGCGTCGGTCCCGTAGACCTGCGATTACACACCGTCCCTTGAGATCTGGGGGTAAAATCAAAAAAGCTCACACAAACAACACCGCCGTGGGCGACCCCGCCGCTGTAGCTCCCGAGCGGAGCATGCGGCAGAGCGGTTTCTTCTTCACGCATTGTCAACGCGATTGCGAAAAAAAAAGAAGAAATCCTTTCCTGGCAGTTTTAGCTTGTATAAACTTCACAAGCTCATTCCATTGAGATTTCCACCCCCTTTAATTGTATTCCGAGGGGCCTGTGTTGAAACATCCAGATCATGCATTTCAAAGGTCCACTATCAAAAGGATTATGAAAGATAGCTTTTTAGCTCCTGCGGCCCCCTGACAACCCAAATCCCTTTTATTTGTCTCCCTGTGCGCCTAAGAGATTTGAGCTCATGTTTGTTGTCCCTCCCCTAGGCTCACAGTTCTCACACCGTCCTATGGCCCAGGACAGACCACCTTCTAAGAGAAGCCCTAAGCCCCTCTGCCATCCTCACCCGGACAAGATAGCATGGCCACCGCCATTGAAGTGCAGGGGGATGGGGGAGGGGAGGGGAGAGAGGGGGGAGGGGATTAAGCAGAGTCTTAATGTGCCACAAAGACTTCACCCACTTAAAGATAATCTGAAAGTAATAGAGCAGGCTGGGATTAATTGTAGAACAATGTCATGCCGTGTCCTCAGGAAGGTGCTAAGACCCTTGCGGGACCCTTTGATGTTCCTTCTTCAGCCCTTCGGCTTTTCCCTGTTCAGGAGGTGTTGAATGGGGTTCATCAGAGAGCGGCTCAGGCCACAAGTCATTGGTGTCCAAATGTGTTTCTTTTTGAAGCCAGGAGTCAATAAATCCTGATGTTAGGTCAGCCGGTTACTGTTTCTTACGTACCAGGAGCTATGATAGTGGCCTGAAGTGCCAGGTGTGGAATGTGTTGCCATCGGGAGAGGCTGAAGATATTCACCTATCGTTAATGACCTTGTTGCTTCCCGTTAAAACACACAAGCTTAGCCATTGGAGACGTTTACTGTTTAAGATCAAATTGCCCAAAAAGCTCAAGCCACAGTCAATTATGCAAGTTTTTAAGCGTTTGCCTACGACTCACAGGGCAACGCTTTAAAGGGGAACCTGTTCCAATTGGAACCACCACAACTGTACTTCCTCGCACTAATCACTCATAGCCTCACGATGCTGTCCTCCATCCCTCCCGCTCTCTCTTCCTGTCTTCCCGGTGTTGTTCCTGTGACGTGGCTCCTCGGCTCCTGCTGTGACGGACTTCCTCTCTCTCTTGTGCACTACAGTTTGTAAGTACATCATCCGTCCATCACTCGTTGCTGTCGCTCCCCTGGTCTGACGCTCCGACCTTTGTGGTCCCTGCGCTGTTGACGTGTCTGTCAGCCTGGTCTAAGGGAAGACCCCTGCTCCTCTTACTTGAAGTGGGGGTGTGGACTAGCCACCCTGCTAGTCATTGGTGGGGGCAGGAAGGGGGGGATGACGCTACATCCTGTTTGGCCTCGTCGTCCATCACCCGCACCCACTGGGAGAGCTGGCGGGCTGCCCGTCAAGCCGACGGGCCGCCGCGCACATCTGTCTTGGGGCTGTGGCGGGAGGCGGGAGAGGGGGGCGGAGCTATGGAGCTTCTCCAACCAGACGCTGTCGATCACAATTTGTCACCCACACTGAAGGAGGTGTATCTCACTGGATCCCTCACTCTCCCTAAGACGCCATGTGATCCGATATGAGCTACTGTTGGTCTGTGGCCCTCACCCTCTACTGCTGGTCTGAGACCATAACCCTCTACTGCTGGTCTGTGACCATAACCCTCTACTGCTGGTCTGTGACCATAACCCTCTACTGCTGGTCTGTGGCCATAACCCTCTACTGCTGGTCTGTGGCCATAACCCTCTACTGCTGGTCTGTGGCCCTCACCCTCTACTGCTGGTCTGTGACCATAACCCTCTACTGCTGGTCTGTGGCCCTCACCCTCTACTGCTGGTCTGTGACCATAACCCTCTACTGCTGGTCTGTGGCCCTCACCCTCTACTGCTGGTCTGAGACCATAACCCTCTACTGCTGGTCTGTGACCATAACCCTCTACTGCTGGTCTGTGGCCCTCACCCTCTACTGCTGGTCTGTGGCCCTCACCCTCTACTGCTGGTCTGAGACCATAACCCTCTACTGCTGGTCTGAGACCATAACCCTCTACTGCTGGTCTGAGACCATAACCCTCTACTGTTGGTCTGAGACCATAACCCTCTACTGTTGGTCTGTGTTCTACCGTTTGATGGAGTACATTTCTTTCCTTTGTCTTTTTTTTTAAGTGTTCAACTGCAACATGCTTTCACCTGTTGCAGGCTTTTATAAAGGCCAGTAGGAGAAGTTAGGAATGCCCTGACAAGGCTCGTAGGAGTTTGTAGGAGCGTCTTGAAATGGCCGGGAGGAGTATGTAGGACCGTACAGAGGGCCAGGAGGAGTATGTAGGAACGTCCTTACATGGCAAGAGCCATTGACCTCCACAGTCTCATACATACATAAATACCTGGCAGGTGAACAGGTTGATGTGGTCTGAAGGACCTCTGATGTCTTTGTTTGTGTGTGTATTCACACAAGTGTGATGTTATACGTGTTTGTGTG
The DNA here is from genome assembly GCF_964030765.1 of Micromesistius poutassou. Taxonomy (NCBI): domain Eukaryota; kingdom Metazoa; phylum Chordata; class Actinopteri; order Gadiformes; family Gadidae; genus Micromesistius; species Micromesistius poutassou. The sequence goes on along the minus strand of NC_140285.1, from coordinate 8,251,203 downwards.
CGTGTGTGTGTGTGTGTGTGTCATTTAGGTGCTGGCATCAATCTGCGTCTAAATGTATGTGTGTGTGTGTGTTTATTTGGACATATGCTGGTGTCTCTGAGGTGTGTGTGTGTGTGTTGACAGTAGTGCTGTGATTTCTGGGTGGGTCTAGTCTCCACGGGGTCACACCAACATCATCAATCTTCCCCCCCCCCCTCCGCTACCGTGACAGGCTGCTGGGACCCCCGACTGTGGGCACAGGGCTGTGTTGTTTTGTAATTAGGCTCTGTTAGGTGGCAGGAAACCATCTCTCTCTCTTTCTCTCTCTCTCTCTCTCTCTCTCTCTCTCTCTACCTCTCTCTCTCTCTCTCCATCACTGCGTCCCCTCCTCTGCGCTCCCTGCTGTGCACAGCTGGCTCTCTGCCCCTCAATCAGCTCAACGAGGGACGGCTAACCCGCGCCGCCCGCCTCGCGCACAAACTTGTTAGCGCGGTAATGAGGTTGTGGCAATTACCGTGGCTGACGCCGTAGCATCGCGACGTGGTAACATGCTAGGCTAGGGATACGGTCGGCCATGTTTTTTTTAATGTCATTTGAGGTCCTAACGAAGCGCTGTGAGGAGCAGCTTGGCTTGTAATGAGGAATGGTTTAGTTATCACACATTAGCCCGCGATGACCTGATTATAACGTGGTTATGGCAATTAACGTGATCTAATAACGTGGTAACACCAGCTCTCCTTTCTCTCTGTTGCATTAAGACGGCTTTGCACTGGGCAGCAAAGCATGGAAAGGAGGACATGGCCACACTGGTGGTCAACGCCGGCGCTGACGTCAACACCAAATCGGTGAGTGAGCCCTGTGATAATAAGAAACATAACATTGGAATTCACTTTTGTGTGTGTCCCACGCAGCCCCTCACTCACCCTCTTTTCCTTCCATTCTCTTTTCTTCCAGCACGTGAGTGGGCGCCCTTTAGTTTTTTTTAATAACAGCGCTTAAGACAGGAAGTGGTGCGGTACGTAAGTAGTTAAATGTGAACATAGTGCCGAGCTGAAGCAGAGCCCCTGTGTGCTGTGGTCGGAGGGGGGCGGGAGTTGTCAAGTGATGTAATTACTGTTCCTAAACTGTGTGTGTGTGTGTGTGTGTGTGTGAGAGTGTGTGAAGATCCAGCTGTGAAAATGTATTACACCAACACGTGTTGCCGCCCCTAAAACTACCACACGGCTAATAAATCATGTTATGTCACATTAATTGTTTCCCCAAAACACTGTCTGTACGGGCCAGCGGGCCCCAGCTCTAGAACGTCCCCATTTCACTGAATTACCAACCAATTATGTTTGTATCATTATCGTGTGTTGTCATAACCTTTTGCTAATTTGTATATTTTTTTCCTCCCCGGTGTTTTCCTTGGATGCCTGTGGGCCATGGGAAAATCTAGGGGGTAGGTGTTAAACCTTTCCAGCGTTTTTCCAACGTTTTGTCTCCCGAACTCTCTGCAGAGTACAGCGTGTTTAGCTGCAGACATCACAGTCCGTTTGAACCTTTTAAGAGACCCAGGGCAGCGTGTCCCCCCAGGGTAGGGTGTCCCAGGGCAGGGTACCCACACTGACTGGGATCAGCTGCAGCGATAAGTTGTTATGGTTGAGGTGCAACAACATTTGTTGCTTTTCAACTGACATAAATAAACAAAGGACATTGAGTGTGATGGCCATTTTCAACCAATATTAACTCTCAAGAGCACACATGCCTCACGCATATTTACACAATGACAAACAGAAATGTGTTGGTAGATAAATACTTAAAAGGCACGGAGACATTTATTTATTATTATTATTATTATTATTATTATTATTATTATTATTATTATTTATTATTATATTATTATAACATTATTCTAACATTATTGGGATACAATATGAGCTGTATACAATAAATAATAAAGTGGTCATTTTTAAAGCTTAACACTGGATATTTTGATATAATTGGATTTATGAACATAATTCATACAACACGGGTAATGTGTTTTAGTTTGACTCACTCGCTGTGTTTCTCCTGCTTCCTTTTTTCTCTCTTTCTTTCCTTTACTCCTCCCAGGGATACACACCTCTACACATAGCGGCGCTGCACGGCCACCAGCACATGGTTGAGCTGCTCGTCCAAACATACGGTAAGCAGGAGGAGGAACCGGAGTGAGTTTCATCTCCCACTGGTTTCTTATCACAAATCATCAAAATGTTGCTTAGAGAAAGCGCTCCGACTGACCACATGATCCGTCCGGTCTTCTCCGGGTTGCAGGGGCGAAGAAGAACCTCAGGGACTACAGCGGCCATCTTGCCAGCCAGTACCTGACGGACCGGGATCCTGAGGAGCCCGAAGAGGAGAGCGAGACACGTGAGCTTTGATTTCCATTTAGATGCCCCATCATTAAATTACTCTGTGTGTGAGTGTGAAAGTAAAGTAAATTTAGTGAAGGATGTTGGAGCTAATTGTACTTTGTATCCTCGTTCCTTGAAGGGTACTTATACCCCCACAAGATTTTTTTTTTTCTGTGCGAGCTTCTTCTTGCTTCAGATCTCATATTAACATAGGCTTTTACCAACAGATCCTAAACCAAAACAGAAAATACAAAATGAATAAATGACCAACTTAATACCTGCCAATAATGAGCTATTTGTTTGTGATTATTTTTTATTAATACACAGCAACCTTAATACCTAACATACTCTTTGTCTCATTAGAGTTCCAAGCGACCCAGGCCAGGGAGCGGAGCCGCAACAGGAAGCTGCCTTCTCTCTTCCTGTCCAAGAAGAAGTGGGGCTCTGCGGAGGAGCTGGCGCCCATAGAGGAAGAGCGGTCCGCCCCCCCTCAGCCGCCGCTGCCCGCCTACAGGCCCAGGAAGTTCTCCCGATGAACACACCAGAGACTGTAGTAAAGAGAGCTCCTCCAAACACCCATCTCCGCTCACATACTTGACGCATGGTTAATTAGCCACATGATCTATGACTCTCTCTCCCTCTCTCTTGCGCTCGCTCTTTCTCCTTCTCACTCCCTCTCTTGGTGTCTCTCTCTCTCTCTCTCTCTCTCTCTCTCTCTCTCTCTCTCTCAAGCCCTCTCTCAAGCCCTCTCCCTCTCAAGCCCTCTCTCAAGCCCTCTCTCTCTCTCTCTCTCTCTCTCTCTCTCTCTCTCAAGCCCTCTCTCTCGGTGTGTGACTCTCTCTTCCTCCCACCTGCTCTCTCTATCTTGCTCTATCTCTCGCTCTTTAACTCACACAAAAACACCTCATCTAAGTGTGTTACATCATAGGAGTTAATATCAACGAGGGACTAATGAAGTGCTTTGCTTAGATGGCATTTATGCCAAATGAGAGGTTTAATTGATTTGCAATGCAAAGATATAAATTAATATACAGGTTTCACACACACACACACACACACACACACACACACACACACACACACACACAGTTTGCTTGCAAACTCCTCAAGAAAGGGTTAATTTTGAAGGATTTCAAACGAAATAGGAGTTGATCAAGTCAGTGCCTTGCTAACGATGATCAACACATTTGTGCTAGCTCAAAGATCGTCACTGTGGTCTGACTGGTTCTTGTTGAACGTTTGATCATTTATATTTTATTTAGTTTTTCCAATAAGCTAGGCTGGGATGGGAGTCTCTCCCTGTGTGTCAGAAGCCTCTGTGTCCCAAGTGAACAAATCTGACAAGCAGGTAAAGAGCACATTATAAGCTTATCTGAATCTCCCTTTCACACCCACAAACCGATTCTGAGCCAAAGGAACATTCCAGAGGTAATCCCAAAGCTATGTTAGAACCTTGACGTTACAGGAGTGTTGTCATCTCAGGCGTTACGCTCGGTTTATCAGTTTAGCTAGTATTTCATGTTGATACCTTCAGACTTTTGCACTTGTTGTATTTATGTATTAGTTTCCTTGGTTGACCAGATGTAAACCATTGAAACACCTTGCCTTCACCCTGTAATCTTTAGTGCACCATTTGCATTTTCTGAAGAAAAGCAATTTCGTTTTGTGTCCCACGGGACAATTTTATTATTAGAGGAATGTTTGTGACTGAATAGTGAGCACATGCTGTATGTGTTCATCTGAGGAGCTGTACCATAATAATATTATTTTTTTGTTTTTACACAATACGGAGGGACGTCATGATCAATTGATTATGCCGAATAAAAATGAAATGTCCTAATAATGGCAATTTCTTTCTTTTTTTCTTTTACTTGAATTTTATCCTTTTCAAGCCTTTGATGTCACTTCAAGCAGCTGAGTGTTTGGGCTACAGATGGAGTCAATATGGGCCCGCCAACTCTCCATACAGCTTTAGACCTTAATACCTGATTAGTTGAAAAGGGCAGCACTTGCTATTGGGTCTTGGATATCAGAAGACCGAGGGGCACAGAGGCAAGAGTTTTACCCTTAAATATCAGAAGAGGAAGAGAGACAAGTGTTTTACCCTTAGATATCAGAAGACATAGAGGAAGAGAAACAAGTGTTTTACCCTTAGATATCAGAAGACAAAGAGGAAGAGAGACAAGTGTTTTACCCTTAGATATCAGAAGACATAAAGGAAGAGAGACAAGTGTTTTACCCTTAGATATCAGAAGACATAGAGGAAGAGAGACAAGTGTTTGAGACTTAGATATCAGAAGACGAGGGGAACAGAGGCAAGTGTTTTTGTGGTTTATTTTGAAGGAGGAGGTTGGGGGGCTATCGGGGATAAGATGAGGGTTCTGTAATAGATACTTATCTTACTGCCCTCAAGCCCTCCAACAAAGTCCCCCTCTGAAGAGATTAGAACCCAGGGAGGGCACATTAACTCTAATCCTATGCTTTGAGGCCTAGCTCCTCACCCCAGCCCCACACCTCCCTCTGGCCCACTTATTTCAACCCCTTCTGTTGGGCTGGGGGGGGGGGGTACCTTGTACCTCTGGTATGTGTATGAGGAGTGTGTGTGTGTGGCTACACATTGGGGATGTGCGCGTGCGTGTGTGTGTGTGTGTGTGTGTGTGTGTGTGTGTGTGTGTGTGTGTGTGTGTGTGTGTGTGTGTGTGTGTGTGTGTGTGTGTGTGTGTGTGTGTGTGTGTGTGCGTGCCAGGGCGGTGGAGTGGCTGCTCTAATGAAAAGCATTGAGGGGTGCATACTGCTGTGTAACTGATTCCTCTCTCTGAAGAGATTAGGAGCTACATTGTCGCTTGGTTGCTCATTTCCATGTGACCACAGCCTCCCACCAGTGGCCGGTCTGCATTGTTATTTTGAGTTGCAAACACAGAGCCCATGTCCCCGGCTTCCTTGTAGCCATTGTTTCACAAATAGGCCAAAATGTAGATGTCATGTCACAGATGCCCAATAACATCATTAGCTGCTTCCGTGAGGCTATGGGGAGAAAATAATGCCTGCATGAAGTTCCCTTGCTGGATTGTAACGGCTGATGCAATCCACAACACATGATTATTTCCTGAGAAAAACCGAATAAATGAAAGAATAATTGCGCTGGCTGAATTGTTCTTATTGAAACGATTCAGTCGATTTGCTAATGCAAAAACATTAGTTTCGTTTCCATATGGTATCAATTTGCTGTACAGATGTCTATCTTCTATCAGAACTGTGTCCTCATCTGTGTCAGAACAACTGTTTCCTTTGTTTACATGCAGCCATCGGTCTCATTATTTCATACTGAGACATGGAGGAGAGAGAAGACCTGCTTGAAGCTCCACGGTATGAGGAGGAACTATCTCTCCTCCATGAAACTCTGCAGTATCTAGAGGAACAATCTCTCTCCTGCATGAAGCTCTACAGTATATAGAGGAACAATCTCTCTCCTGCATGAAGCTCTACAGTATATAGAGGAACAATCTCTCTCCTGCATGAAGCTCTACAGTATATAGAGGAACAATCTCTCTCCTGCATGAAGCTCTACTGTATGTAGAGAAACAATCTCTCTACTGTATGTAGAGGAACTATCTCTCCTGCATGAAGCTCTACTGTATGTAGAGGAACACTCTCTCTACTGTATGTAGAGGAACGATCTCTCTCCTGAATGAAGCTCTACCGTATCTAGAGGAATGATATCTCTCCTGCATGAAGCTCTACTCTATGTAGAGGAACGATCTCTCTCTCTCTCTCTCCTGTGTGAAGCTCTACCATATCTAGAGGAACGTTCTCTCTCTCCTGCATGAAGCTCTACTCTATGTAGAGGAACGATCTCTCTCTCTCTCCTGTGCTAAGCTCTACCATATCTAGCGGAACGTTCTCTCTCCTGCATGAAGCTCCACTCTGTAGAGAAACAATCTCACTCTCCTACATGAAACTCTACTCTATGTAGAGGCACGATCTCTCTCCTGCATGAAGCTCTACTCTATGTAGAGGAACGTGAGGCTATGTGAGGCTCTACCATATCTAGAGGAGCGATCTCTCTCTCCTACATGGAGCGCCATCGTATGAGGAGGAACAATCTCTCTTGTCTGCTTAAGGCTTTATATGTAGAGGAACAAGCTCTCCTGCGTGAAACGCTACTGTATGTAGAGGACGAATCTCTCTGTCTTGCGTGAGGCTCCATGTAGAGGCTCAATCTCTCTATCCTGCTTAAAGATCTACTGTATGTAGAGGAACAATCTCTCCTGCAAGAAGCTCTCGATCTCTCCCTGCCGTCTCCCACAGTTTCTTCATTGTGTGTGTGTGTGTTTGTGTGAGAAGGGGGTGTATGTAGGCAAGGCAAGGCAAGGCAACTTTATTTATATAGCACTTTTCATACACAAGGCAGACTCAAAGTGCTTCACATATTGTCATACAATAAAAGAAAATAATAGATAAGTAGAGTCCAACACGGCAGCAGTGGCAGCAGCAGACCCAGCTGTCGCCTTGGCCCGTCACTCGGCTAACGAACGCCTCCTGTCACTCACCCAGCGGTGGGCCGTCAATCAATCGCGACGCACCCAGGGGGGGAGGGGTGGGGGGGAGGCGGGCCGCTGGCAGAGCTCTAAACAAAGACATGCTCACATTTGCAAGCGGTTTGAGCGCTGCTAACCACTTTTCAAAGAATGATAGAGTGATCCTGATAAGAGTGTCGTGACAAAGGACAAAGGGGTGGAGGAGGAGGAGGAGGAGGAGGGGGTGGGGGAGGAGGAGGAGAAGGGGGGAGGAGGAGGGAGGGACAGATTGTAAACAGGTTGGTTAGTCGGATCTTGATAACATTCCCCGCTCTGCCTCTGCATCTTTCTCCATTTGTGTCCGCATCTCAGGAGAATCCCATTAAGGTGGAGAATGGGAGGTCTGGCCAGGGGGGTGGGCGGGGGGGCTGGGTGGGCGGGTTAGGGGTAGGGTTTAGCTAACCCTAACTGTATAACCCATCACGATACAGTTTTGTGGTGGATTGATCGTTTTCACACACCGAACTGCTCCTTCTGCCAGTGGACAGTTTTTAGGTTTATAATGTATCTGTACAACGTAAAGTATAGGTAAATAAAATGTACAAATGTACAAATGTACCTGTAAAGTACAAGGTAAATAAAGGTATATCAAGTATCTGTAAAGTACAAGGTAGTATAGGTGTATATGGGTAGATACAGTATCTGTAAAGTATAAGTAAATGAAAAAAAGGGTCTGAATGAGGTCAAACAAAACCTGCATGTTAAAGTATTGTTTACTCGATACATGACCAAAGTACTACAATGAGTTTTACTACATGAGTAGTACAGGACTATTAAAGCTCACAGTAAAGTAAGGTAATCTTCAACTTGCACTAGTTTCAATTCATAAATTTACTTTAACACTTTTGTGTTGTTGTTAGTCGGGTCAAATATGTTTTTTTTTTTTTTTTAAAGGGTTGGGCTTAAATATTCGATGCATATCTAAGGAAAGGCGCAACAATTGCAAAACAATGGCCAGAACAGAGCGACCAGTATCTGCCAAGTAAAAATAAACTAACATGTAAAAGGTGTTGGAAGACTGTGGATTCTCTGCTGTGCTTTTGTTGCCTCTTTCACACCTAGCCAGGAGCTATTCTAATGACATGCCCCCTTTGTCGGCTCACAGGTAGGTGATGGCCTATAATTGAGGTCACACCTAAAGCCCATTGTAGCGACCAACTCATTAGCTCCCTTGTCCTGTCCTCCCAAGAATGTCTCCCAAGCAGGGGGATGGTAGGGGGGGGGGGGGGGGGGGGGGCTTTTGATCGGCCCCCTTTTACGACGGTTTGATAACCGTGTTGTTAATGTTGCTAACGACCAGCGGCCCGGCAGTCACATGTAAATGATGGATGAGTCGGTAGAGCACGGATAAGACCGGTGCTCGGACATGTCCCGATCGTCAAGACACTGCCAGGACGGAGGAGGAGGAGGGGGGGGGGGGTGTGTGGGAGATCTCCCCTTCAGTCCGCACATCCCCCCCCCCCGCTCCCATCAACACACACACACACACACACACACACACACACACACACACACACACACCAGAAAAAAAGGCTTCTCATCTTTCCCATTTGGTCCACTGTTCCTCTCCTCTGTAAACGAGCGACATCCTAAGAGCAAACACGACACACACGGCTCAACCTGCCTGGCCTGCCCTGCCCTGCCCCCCCCCCCCCCCCCCCCCCCGCATTGTGGAGCTGTGTGTGGTGCTCTTGCACAGAGGAAGACCCGGAGAAAGACACGTCCACAAGCGCAACAAAGGCCCCCGCAGGCCCTGAGCTGTTGACGCTGGAGAGATGGGACTGATGCTCTAATCCGCCGCTCATGCTTCCTCCTCCTCCGCCGGGGCCCCATTGAAGCGCTGCTACACATTCGCCTCGAGGCCCATGTGAACCCCACCCAAATATCTCCTCCAGTCGCCTTCACCCATGTGATGTGCCACTTTTTTTTTTCTAACCCTATATTTTTTATCTTTCTCAACCTGCCCAACCCCCCCCCCCCAAGAATGGCTTCTCTACCCAACCCCCCCCCCCCCCCCCCCCCCCCCCCCCCCCCCCCCCCCCGCGTATGCTGGCACCCAAGCACTCTCTCTCCCACTCATTCTCTCTCTCTCTCTCTCTCTCTCTCTCTGTCTCTCTCTCTAACTTAATCTTTACCTTATGGTTTTGTCTGTTATCCCGGTTTGTATAAATGATTATTAATTGGTAGTTGTAATGTAATGTAAATATTATTAAAAGTCACATAGTAATAGGCTACATTATATATATATTTGTTGATTATATATATATATATATATATATATTTGCCTTACTGGCTAAGAAAGGTCCAATGTTACATTGAAAGAGAGACCGAAATAAAGTACAATAACAAATATAAAGTAGGCCTACATTTAATGTTCAACCCCTTGCTGAAATAAAGTTTTAAAATTACAATAAATTATTGAACTATCGAAAATGAGCAAGACAGCAAGCAAATGAGCAAGACAAGCACTTAAAAATAAAGTGTAAAAATATATGATCTAAGCTATATTGGCCCTGCATAATTGTACTCCCACATCTGAACTTTTATTAGTCAGAATGAAATATTGCCTTATTGGCCGATATGCTCTAAATGCAGGAAACAGCGCCCCGGGCGCTATAAACAAGCTCTATCAGAGCACATGAAAGGGGCTGGTGGCAGGACAGCCGCAGTGTTCCCCGGCTATCTTTAACAATCTCCTGACCTCCCCACATTAGCATCTGTTATCTCACTATTATCATACGCATTATCATATACATTAGTCAACACCTGTTTCACTTAACTATATTTAATTAGGACTATTCAAGCGGAATGTTTGAGTGAAAACAAAACCATCCGACCTTGTGAAAGAGAGTGTGTTGTTGTTCGCTTGATATGTTGACAAATAAAAAGGTATTCGCCCGCGGCAGGTCATTTATGTGTTAAATCCATTTATAACATGTTTTGCATTCAAACGCATGGAATAATAGGCTACGCATTGACATTTAATATTTTTTGCTTTAGGCCTGCTTTGAATTTCTTGGGACACTGGTGGTTGGGCGGGGTGGGAGGCTGGGGGCCGGTTAAGTCGTTAAGGAAATTATGAATAAATTAATACATTGGCCTATCGGTTTGTGTTGAAATTTAGACTTAAAAGATCAAATTAACATTAAAAAATCCAGCCGATGAATGGGGCAAAAAAATAAAAATATCCGCGCTTTGCATAGTTTATTAGCCTATCCTTCGTTGAAACAGCTAAAATCGTGAGGGTAATTCAATTGACATGCAACTGCAGAGATATGCGTGCAATACTAAGTGTCAGATAGCCTACTGAGCCACAGACATGAGAGATTGACATGATGTTGTTAACTCCATTTAGGTAATGTCATAGCCGCTAAATCAGTAGGCTAAGTGCCAGACATCCAAATCAACAGCCCTATTCATGAATTGACTATCTAGCAATGAGGCTAAAAAGGATAAACACTTCTCAACTTACAGAAACGTAGATGAAAAGAAAGTTCAAATGGGTTTTGGAGGACTATCTATATATAAGGTAGCACGACACAAAAAAATAACATTCTTTACACATACTTTGAGTTATAAAATGTAGGAAAAGTTTGAATATTATATTCGTTAGTTGTTTTGAGATAATAAAAAAAGCACATATTTCGCCTCTTAACGGTAACGTTAAAAGGAACAACGGAGAGAGTCTTTGATGGGATTTGCCTTTAGTGAAAGCTGACTCTCTGTTGAGCGCATCTCTGAGTCCCTGGGACTGGGCCCGCCCCCAACACATGCTGCATGTGTATATAAACGGCCTGGGAAGTTACATTGGCACTCACACGAGACGCTGGGACGCAAACATGCCCGCCCAACCTGGATTTGTCAATTTTTTGGAAAGAAACATTAACATGTCAACTGGATACCAGATACCGTTCTTGGGATGCCCGTCAGGTTTACAGCCATCGCCCCACTCGCTGGGAGCGATGTCGGGCAGGGTTCCACTCGCATATTCGGGACTACAAGGATACAACTTCATTCCCTACCCTCACCACAGACACATGGCTCACATGGTAAGTTCATAAAAACATATAAGCCACATCTTATTATTTATTTATTATTAAACATGGAAAAGGTGCAGGGAAGTGGGGTTTTCCCTCCCATTCATGTCAGTTTGTCGGAATTTCGTCAACGTGCGCAATTACGCACACGCGTAATGCGTAAATATTCTGGTCCTAACCTATCATACTTTCCTTCTTCCCTCAGAACGCTGCGTTCGATCTGAAGGCAGCTTCCCCGTATCACCACGCACTCCTGGCCCGAGGGGGCCCCTTCTACTCCCCCTACCGACCAGGGCCCACCGAGGACCCCAGCAGGATCGCCAAAGTGGCCACCCGGGAGAGCACCAGCGCGCTGAAGGCCTGGCTCAACGAGCACCTGAAGAACCCCTACCCCACCAAGGGCGAGAAGATCATGCTGGCCATCATCACCAAGATGAGCCTCACGCAGGTGTCCACGTGGTTTGCCAACGCGAGACGAAGGCTGAAGAAGGAGAACCGAGTGAGTTGGGCCTCTAAAGGAAAGTCAGACGAGGAGGAGGAGGAGGAGGAGGACGAAGAGCACGATGGAGATAGTGATGGAGACGAGGGTCCTCTACGGACATGTCGTCTAGAGGACCAGGAGGAGAGAGGCGTCCGATCTGTGGACGAGGACGCGAACGAGGAGGTCGAACACGTGTACGGCAGTTCGAGCTCTCTGCACGACAATTCAGATGTTCAACACAAAGTCGACTCGACGCGTAAAGACAACGAGATCGCACTTGTGAAGAAAGGTGATAGTGATCCGGAGCAGACATCCGCTCCTTTGGAGAGGAAAGACATTGTCGCCTGCCAAAAACCTAAGATCTGGTCCCTGGCAGAAACGGCCACTTGTGAAACAGTGAAGAAGCCTGTGGACACCACGCACCGGCTCCATGGGGCAGACGTGGGCCTCCTCTGGGCAGACTGGGCCGCGAGGAACGGGTTTTACATCCCGCAGATGTATTCCACTCCTGGGAGATTGTAACCCATGTAGTTGAAAGCCAATTCAGAGACTTTCCCCCGCATTGTTTGCACTTTAAAGTTTTACACTTCACTGTTGGGAAATGTAGTTTTTTCCCTTCATAGTGTTTTTCGGGACCAAAGAGGAACCATCCCATGTTGATATGTCGCTGTATTTTTTCAAATGCCAATCTGTAAATTATATCTCCAATGTCTTATAGTCCTAATGAAGAATTATTTTTGCTTTAATAAAATGTTAACAAAACACAATTGTCCTGTTCCGTATGTGTCCTATAGCCTATGCCTACGTGTATATACATAATTTAGAATAGGCCGAATATAAGAACCACTCACTATTAAATTACAATAGAACTACCAAACGGACCAACTCCGATGATATTATCAAACAAGATATTACGCTAATTTAAAATCAATAATCTGTAACAAATCGCTATGGTTTTTCCATTTTTATTAACTTTATGTACCGTTGATTTTTAAATTTCGATCAGTTCAGTCACAAGACATCAGATATAAATAGGCCTACATTTAGGCTACATGCTGTAGGCCTACTGACTCGGGCTGCTTATAATCAGACAAACTTGTTACAAAAATTAAAGACAGTAAAGCAAATATTATACAGACATTTCTAATTAGACAATTCAGAAAATAGTATATGTGAGGATGGGTTATTCCTGCACCATTCTCACAAGAACCAATTTCATGGTTAAACCATGGTTTAAACTTTCATTAACAATCAATCAGGTTTTCTTGTTCTGCTTCACTCAATTTAAGCATAACCAATCTACAGTGTACACACATACACACACGACACCACTGTCTTAATCGAGAATTTGTCATCTTGTAATCATTCATTAATTAAATTAATGAATACTCGTTATACAAAACCTAAGAACGTATGGTTTTCTTTAACCAACTATTACCCTTCACATATTGTATTGCTATTATTATGCAGCGGGATCCAGCGAGAGTTGCTCAAAGGTTGCTCAAGTGAATCAAGTAACAATTCCCTCACGCTCAAGGGTAGGCCTACTCCCAAAACAATTTAGCAGATCACTAGCAGCCCCTTAAGGAAAAACATAGTCATGACATGGTCGCATATTATCCTATTAAAATCTGAACAATAATAACACCAACTGCAAGAACGTAATGATAAACAAAAAATAAATACAAAATGTACATTATATATCACACACTTAACAATATTAGTCTATAATAGGTATATATTTACAATGTCTATCACAGACCTAACAATTTAAGTGTATAGAAGGCACTACATTTAAAACCTACCCATCAGGGATACAATACTCCAGAAGCAACATAACAATGTTTCAGTGATATTGTTAATAGTGCTGAAGCACTAAGCTTAGTGATGGCATGTTGGAAGAAGATAGTTAATGTTAAAGCAGTTTTCCTTGAATAACTTGGTTGAAGTTAGTGATTAAAAGGACTGATAAGCAACAAGGGATCCTGGGATTCTTGCTGTGGGACTACAGGACTTTTCCCCCTTTCCTGTGCTAAGACTCTCCCGTGTTCGGTCATTGGAGGGGTGCCGTTGGTGCTCATAGGTGGCTGAGGACAGACCAGCCGGTAGTCGCTCTCTTCTGGTAACGTTATGGCTACTTCCGGTTCATGAATGAGCACGGGTCCATCTGTGCCGAGTTCTTCAAAACGCTGCTGTGGAAAACAACATGTATTGATGCTGTAAAATCTGTTCTGAATACTTACATCAACGGTGAGGTGGTGCCAATTGCACTGCTAAAATAATTCACAGATGCAATAGTAGAGTTGTAAGGCAACAGAAATGAAATCTACTTTACCTGTTTATTTCCATTACCTAACACACAAAATAAAAAACACAAGTTTGAGAAGACATTAGACAAGCCAAATTAATTTAGGAATCCAGCAGTTCAAATGGTAAGATTATTATAATTTACCTCTTAACTTCCAGTATGCAAATACAACCAACAGGGCAATGAGGAGGATTAATGGGGTTATCCAGAAGACATAGTAACGATGCGTTGGCTCTGGCAAGAGAACAAAGGCATAAGCATCATATCCCTCACATACAAACCATTTGGAATTAAATCATATCTGAAATATCTTAAACATAAATGTGTCTTTGGAGCAACTTTGATTACTTTCCAGCCAAGGTTTAATATTTAAATCAGAACAACTTTTCTCCCTGTGTATTGTTTACAAGGATATGCATTTCCCTCATTCCTGTCATTGTTGTTCATTGTTTAACTGAGATGTACCTGTGTTTGTATGTACTCGCTACAATATGGCATATTGGAATACTGGAATATAAATATCACTCATTAGAGGAACTACCAACGAGCGTGTCATTATGACTAAATGCCGTTGAAGGTGTGAACAGTTTTCTAACACCTTAGGGGAACACCATCACATGCACAGAAACCACACAGGAAGACACTGATTTCAAAGAGCGATTATGCGAAACGCTAGATGGCATCGCAAGTTTAAAAGCAATGCAGAACTGAGCACCTATACAGTACTCACCACAGATTGTGTCAGATGTGGTTGTACCAGGGGTTTTTTCGGCTCCAGGTTCACAACTGTTGAAGTGTCAAAGCATTACATATTGCTTTCAAACAAAAACAATTGCTCCAAAAATAATCCCTTATATATATATATATATATATATATATATATATATATATATATATATATAGGTACTTCAGTTATGGTTCTACAGCTAATGTACTAGTTACAGGAGCTATAGTAACAGTGCTACAGCTAAGGTACTACAGTTACAGTACTACAGTTAAGGTAAAGTTCTAGTAAAGACTTCCTCACACTCTCCATAGGTTTGGTGCATTACTTACACTGTCCAATCATCGCATTCACTGTCTGCCGGCTCCTCAGTAGAAAATGTGTTGGGTGGACAATCTTGACACACTGTGTCATGAGAATAGTTCCCTGCAACAAAGTCACCACCAAATCAAAATAAATCGCAGCAAACCGACACACACCACAACCCAAATCAGCAAAGTGTCTCTCTTTCTGTTTTTATATGCGACACTGAAGCTCATTATACCGTGGTCTCTGACCCTCTGTCCGGCTGCACAGTGGGAGTGGGCCACACAGGTAATGCACGCCTGGGTGGAGCAGTGGAACCCGTCATTACACCTGCACACGCTTAGCTTCTTCGTTGTCACAGGTTCATCGTGGACCATGTTTTTATCTGTGAGAAGGAAAGATTGCAACGGACAGGTGATGATGCTATGCGTAGAAGCTATTAACCCTGGTGCATTTTGAATACATGCAGTGGAGTTTGATGCAGACTCACTGGGGTCACAGTATGGTTGAAGTTCACACTGTTTTTCCACTGTGTACCCCATCTGATACTCATCCACAGCACATGGCTTGCACAGGGGATCCAGGCAATTGTTGTGATCGTCCGACATCCTGGTTCCTATTGAACAAAGCAGGGCTTTAGAGAGAGAGAGAGAGAGAGAGAGAGAGAGAGAGAGAGAGACAGACAGACAGACAGACAGACAGACAGACAGACACTAATGTGTGATATTAGACTAGCCTAAACATTTTACAGCCTACCTGGAGGACATTTTTTGCAACACTGGCTTTCTCTATTCTGGTATTGGGTCTGTGGATCGCAAGCGAGTACAGCACCAGCCACCTGTAAACAAATATTTTGTCATAACGTCACTCAGCTAGGCGAGATCCACAGAATTCCCCTAGAGGAGGCTGTGGCGTAGGTAGCAGTGCCTTCATGTGCCTGGTTTTGCGTTGCAGCGCAGGATTACAATGCGATACACGTTGCATAAAATTCACAAAACTGTCAAACGTATTCATGACAGTACCACGTAAATGTAGCTATGTGGCTTCTGAACAACACTCCCAACTGAACATCTACGGGGAAACGAAACTGAAAGTAAAACTGCAGGCTCATACTAGGGAATCGTTGTTAGGGCTACTACATAGGCTACAATTGTAATTATAATTAAACAATTCATTGCGCGTTAGCTTATCTCATGCGTTAACTTAATTCATTACATGAGGTAATTAATAATAATAAAAAAAACATGTTAAAAGATTGATGCTGTTTCTAAAATAGCACAGCTGCTACCTCAAATGACCAACCATGAGGGAAATATTGCGTCGTCGAGTGGAATGCGGCTACTCACCGTAAAAAACAAAATGTATTTCATCCAGGACATATCGAGTGCTGATTGTCGGAATGGTGCAGGATAGTGATGCGGGATAAGGTCGTTCCGTGAAGTCCGTGAAGTCATAAAGAAAGTAAACTGGACAACACCAGTAGGGGCGGGGCAAGGAGACGTTGTAGTTCCCCTCAATAAATAATCGAACCCATGGCATACACACAAAGTCATTATAATGTTTAACTTCTAAATGTGGGATGTTCGAACAAGAATCATAGCAGGTGTTTGCAGGATTTAAATCCCAAACTAAACATTTTATAATAATAATTTCATCAGTTTGTATCTCAGAGCCCAGTCATTCTAACCCATGTTGTTAAAAAATATTCTCATATTCATTTCATTGTAGGCCTATAACTGCCAACACTGGAGGGAATCCCCAGATTGAACAGCAGCGTTCATATGCTGTTGCGGTGTACTCTGAAACCCCCCGGATAAGTAGCACAGCGCCCTCTTCTGGACAAAACATAATTGGCAATCGCAGTATGCAAGCGACAAGACTCGGCATGTCAAACATGGTTGCTGAGATTTCGTGACAGATTTTCATCCGGACCAAGCCTCGTCTTGTTTGTGGGCGTGGACAAAGTGAAATCTAAGACCATGCAGACCTGGAATTTGAAAAGGGGAAGGCTATTCAAGCAGCCAGGCTCAGTCAACTGGACTAATCTCTCCGAAAAGTTCAGGTAGAGTTATCTGTTAATTTGCAAGACATTTTAACTATTTCTGTGTCTATTTATTTTTGTGTTCATATTCCATGATGCAAGGATTAGGACCCAAGAGAAAGGAACATCCCCTCAGGATGGACAGAGTCACTGAAGAACTGCCACAGGTAAAATACAGAGCTTAAGGTGATGCACGGCATATACTTAGCGTGTAGGCCTATACAATCCACGTGTTAAATGGCAAAAAAGTGACTGTTCACAATCACGTTTTTGCATGCTAAATAAAAGTCATATAGCTAGACCACCATGTGATGCTATAATAACCTATCCACTCGCTAGTCGCTACATGCCAGTTCATCCAACTCAGGGAATAACTTCTTCTTTTGACTTCCTCGTTCACTGTCATTTAACACAGAATCCACAGCATGTTTATGAGTATACAAAATTCACAGAAAACAGCAACCAATGTATACATTTGATAGCCTTTTGCCTTGTATAACCTGATGTGTGGGAAAGCAGTAGGCCTACATTCTCTTTTTAATGAACAAATGACCAAACTTATAAACAAACAACAGCAAAGAAACACATAGACAAATAAATAAATAAATAAATAAATACATAGATAGGTAAATCAATATATGGCTGTGAAACCAAAAAATATATAAATATGCATAGGCCTACTGCAAATAAATACGATTTTTATTTTTTCGAAACTAGCGAAACTAACATTTATTTATTTTTCGAAACTAACATTATTTCAGGGGGCTTTTTCACAATGCCAGATTTCTATCAGGTATTTAAAAATGTTTGGGTAGTTGTTATTTCACAGATTCAGACTAGTGATGCGAAATTCTGATCTTATTTCGGAGTCTTCGGACTCCGTTCCTCGTTCATTCAAATTTCAAGAGTGAATATTCCTTCTTTCGCTAGCTGAGCAACGAGATGCAGCTGAGCATCATGAACAAGGTGAAGAATGGTGAGCTGTCCATCGAAGACGCGCTGCACCAGGCCGAGCGAGAGAGGAAGCAGTTGCTCCAGCATATTATGGGCGAGGCTGAGGAGGTAGGAGAGAACGACAACATGCAGATCACAACTCTTCAAGAAAAGCCTGTTGGACTGTTTCTATTAACTTAGAATTGTTTATTCTGTAGAAGTAGTCCTTTGTTCCTTTGAAAGTATACCTCACATGAAATATGCTGCTCTTCCTGTTAGATCCCTGTTCAGAGATTCCTGGAATCTATGTTGTAATTGTAATTGTGTAATCAAGGTAATTTTAAACCCCACTGGGGAATTAATAGAATATGTGTTTTGGGTTCACTGGGTCTTTAATTACTGTATAATGACTTTGTTACTCCTCGTTTAAAACGCGTTGGGTGTTCCCCTTGAGTGAACCTACAGTAATTATAGCGTCTGACAGTTCATTTTCTTTGGGTTCTACAGGTGAAGCAACAATCACAATACAACTTCAGCGTTCACAAACATGGCCGCTACAGATGGCAGAAGCGAGTCCTCCAGGTGAGTTACTTCACTGTATTAATATTAAACCGTTAACTGAGTGAAGCCGCTGGTTGACGTACAGGAAGGCTTCGTCTAGACACGTGTATTGAATTGGTTAGCTATAATAAGCTAATATTGACCATTAGTTTATCAACATTCTCATACATGTTGTGCAAACCTTGTGCAATCTATGAAGAGCAACAATAAAATCGAGAAGAAACAAAGTCAACTCAATAATCAAATAAATAAAATAAAAATAACAACAAAATAAACTAAATAACCACAACAACAACATCAATAACAAAAGTAATTCACATTTAATCATTCATCGGACGCTCAATCCAAAGCAGCTTCAGGTGAATGATACCACAGGTTGCTACCATAACTCTGTCACATGAACATATTGCAGATTGACTTCAAGACCCAGATGGTGTGCAGCATAGAGAAAGGCATCGTCAACCGGCAGCTCCCCTTCTCGCGGGTGAAGAGTTGCGATGACGGCGCGGGCTCCCGGTTCTCCATCTCCTTCCGAGATCACCATGACTACGAGCTGGAGGCCACGTCGCTGGAGGACAAGCACAAGGTGAGCTGCCGGTCACTGACCCCCAGGTCATTGCAAACCCTCTGAAAAGTGTACGGGGCCGCTGGGCTGGTTGGCTGTCAGGAATATTCGCCGAAGGCAGGGAGTCCCAAAACCTTTTTTTTTTCAGGCCGGCAACCTCATTTTGAGGTCAGAACATACTTTCCAACCCCGGTGTACTTAGGAAGTAGTTAGGAGTATTGTGCTAGTGGCCGTCAGTCATTAGGAAGTCTGTTAGTATGTCAGTACCCAAGAGACTTCCAACCTCTATTTCGATTTTGATATTTATAACAATTGAACTACATTTTTTAATTATACATTTTCGTTAAAAACATGGCATCACATATCTATAGCTTATCAGCCAATGATACCTACTTACCAACCAGAAATGAAATGGTACAACAGCTTGATCATAAACCAGAGCTCACGCATATTATTACTAGCATGACGTTAGAAGACATTTTCACTAGGGGTGTAACGATACAATAGTTACGATTCGGTACATACCTCGGTTTTTAAGTCACGGTTTGGTATGTTTTTCGGTTTTTATTATTTTATTTTTTATTAAACAATTTGATTTTGATTTGATTGATCAAATTGTATCAAACAAATGCCTTACACAAATTAAAAGACATCAAATAGACCTTATTCTATAAACGTCACCGCGTTCGCGGCGGCCATATTGTTGACATAGTTGACATTCCTAACATAGGCTCTACGCGACAAACTGAGGATTTGAGCCAGCGAAGGAGAGATTTATGGCTGGCTAGAATTAATAGGCGAGACTTCAGCCGACTACTCATAGCGAAGTCTGTTCCCAACATTTCACAACATTAGTTAGAGTTAGATCGGGAGCGTAAACTATGTTCCCCGGTCGAGTTTTTCGTAGGTGGAATCCGGAAAAAGTTCCGCCTCAAGCGCTAGGATTGGACAGACAGCCTGTCAGGCAAACTCACACGCTGACTCCTAACCCTAACCATAACCATAACCGTAACCCTCACCCTAACCATAACCCTCATCCTAACCCTAACCATAACCGTAACCCTAATATTCATTCTTCCGGATTCCACCTACGAAAAACACCGGTCACATACAAAGCGGGGAACATAGGGATGACCCCGTTAGATCGGTCTAGCACACAGTCTATACATTATTTTATCACAGGGAGTAAGTTGTAACGTTACGATGGATGGTTTCCATTTGATAACGTGCGAACGAAGCCATAATATTGATAACTCAGAACGACAGCTCACTTCACTCAGTTCAGACAACTCACTCTCAATCAGTGTCATGTCAACAAAATGGCCGCGGCGACGTAAAAAGGGGCGTGCGAATACCCTCTATACAATTGAGGATAAAAACACAATAAAGTCCAGGACATATTTACATTGTGGTCCTCCACACAAAACATCAGGACAAGGCAAGACACTCACAGAGTGTGTGATATTCAATAAAAACTAATTTCACAAAACAACAATTAAATAATGAATCAACAATGGTTGATTGATGAAAAACATAGTTATTGTTCACTCGCTCACTGGCGTCGCTGTAACCTATATGAGGAAATATTTATTAAATCCCACTAGAAAATTCTCCCCGCACATCCTTGCCTGCAGGCAACCGGTGTGCCGCCGTGTTTGCTGGAAACCACTGCCCTAAGGTATGACAGGGTGTGTGCTCCGAGACATAAACAGGTTCTTTTAGTTTTGGTTAAAACAACTCTTCCTCATTTTTTCTTGTTCCTCTCTTGGCATTCCCTCTGGCCATTCTCTTTGTGGTTGATTGTGTGTTGTAGATGATGCAGCTTGTGAATCAGATCATCTATGGAAACATCTACTGTCCACCCGTGGAGGTGACGTCAGAAGCCCACCCACAGTCTCCGACACCCTCCCAATGCATTCTGGAGGGAGTCCTGCTCCTTCACAGAGGAGGCCTGGCCTCATTCAGATGGGTGAAGTATGGATACTCTAAAACCTTGCAATACCTCTGGCTCAGTGCCTTTCCACTCCCTCTTTAAGTTAGGAATTAAATGCATGTGAATGTGTGAGAATGTATAGGCTACGCCCAGCAATCTCAGATTTACCTCTGGGGCCAAAGGGTAATTTAATTGTATCCATGTTTCAGGTCTTAATAATAGAAAAGAAAATAAATAATTAAAAAAGGAAATAGAAATAATAAATAAAAGTATATATATATTTTTTTTTTCTGAGTTCCAAGATTGCAGAGAGCCACAATCTTGGAACTCATCTCTTCAAGAGGTATAGGCCTTAAAACGTCATACATATGTCAAGGATGAGTACCATACATCCCACTTAACATGAAAGAATGAGAAGTGAAAATTAACCTTTTCCTTATTTCCACATTTGCAGGCTTAAATGTTCTTCCAATAGGAATGTTTCTGCTGCCCTCACATGAAGCATACAACATGCTAATTAAGCTGATAGTAGGCCGGCTTGCACTGATTTCCACGCCCTCAGTCCTTCCACCAGCATTAAAACCAGCTAGACCGCTTGACTACCATACGAAAAGACGACCATTTCCTTTAGTCCAACGGGCGTATTCATAGTCTTGTGTTGTGTTTTCTTCATTGTTCTGTGCATGTCCCACATTATTATTATTTGGAAATGCATACCTTCACTTCCGTAAAATAGGCCTACACTCTTAACTGCCATTTGACCCTAAAAAACCAAAAACCAAAATATGATTATGCAATCACAAATGCAGCCGGATACAAAGCATAGTATCATCCCTTTCATACGTTTACATTAAAGGGAGAATCCAAACACAAAGTTGCTTTATGTGACCATAGTGTACCCCCCCCCCCAGGTATGAAGCCCAGCTCCACCCGGGTCAGCTCATCCTGCTGCCTGCGGGACATCCTGCAGTGCTGCCCCAAGGCGAGTCCACCCCCGCCTTCAACAACTCCAAGGTCATCCACCTGTCGGACGGAGACACGCGCGTGGAGCGAAGCCACAGCCTTGACACCTTCACACTGATCACACACAAGAATGAGTATCAGTGAGTAGGCCGCATAGAGCCAGCCTTCATAATAGTATATCTTGTTGTGTACATTTCAGGGTCTAACAGCTCATACGGTTAACTGGCCGGCTGTGATAATATCCAAATGTGTTCATATTTTGGCTTTTGAACTTCCTCTTCCTCTTTCTACCAAGCGACAAGCTGGTGCTGGGGTCGGTCTGTCCTTTAAAGGAATATGGCCTGTTTTCTTGGTCCCAACATAAAAATTAATCTGTTTGACAACAATATCACTGTTGTACGTAGAAATTAGCAGATTATGCGGCTGTGCATTAGCTGCATGTTAGTACATGGAAGTGGACGAGGCACAAGCATTCTGTGCTTGTTTGAAGTGGGGAATTTAAACCTTCAGAGCATTTCCACATTGTATTTGTGCATGCAGTACATCTTACTTCTGTATAACGACGAGTCAAGGCACTACACAGCTACAGCAGTTTATTACTGTTTAGAAAATAGTTTTCAATGCAGCTTATCAAAGATACACCACTTGTCATTTCTATTTTCATTTGTCACAAAGAAGAAAGATGTACAGCATGCATAATGGAAACGCAAGTGTTCTGAAGGTTTATAATCCCCGCTTCAAAGAAGCGAATGCTCTCACTTCCCTGTTCTTCCATGCATTAGGCTAGTGCAGCTAATACACAGCCGTAGATTCTCCGGATTATGCGATAAACCGACCCCTAACTGCCACCACCGCATCTCCACATTCTGTTGCAGATTCCGTGTGCCCATCACAGCCATAACCATGGGTCCCATGGCCATCGTGCAGTCGAGGGACGCCTGGGTCCAGGCCGTGGACAGGCTCTGTAAGGACTGGAAAAGGAAGTCCCAGTTATTTTACACTCCAGACTCCCTTACTCAGGGACGCCCCGAAGCGGCCAAGGGTCTCTCGGAGTCTGGCGGCGAGCGCTGTCGCCAAGAGGCGGGAGATGCGGACCATGGCTACCCTCCAGCGGACTATGAGGGTGCAGATCTCAGCGATGAGGACACGGCCGGCATAGGCGGTGGCGGCGGCGGCGGTGGCGGTGGTCTTTCAGCGGCTGGCGTGAAGAGTGGGAATGGGGACGATTCGCCAGCCGAACACGCCAGACCCACCGCTACACCGAGGAGCATCGCGAGGCCTGCAGGATCATGGCAGGCCCCCTGCACGCAGGGGGCCTGCCATGATCTGGTGTCAGGCTCACCTGCTATCTCTCCTAGCCCCTTACCTACCCCTTGTACACTTTTACTTACCCCTCTTAGACCTGCACCTATGCCGCCTAGTTCCTTACCCAGCTCTCCTAGCCCCTTACCTACCCCTTGTACACCCTTACCCACCTCTCCTAGACTTGTACCTATGCCTCCTAGTTCCTTACCCACATCTCCTACACCCTTACCTACCTCTTGTACACCCTTACCCACCTCTGCTACGCCCTCATCCACTTGTCTTAGTCCCTTACCCAGCTCTCCTAGATCTGTACCTATGCCCCATAGTTCCTTACCCACGTCTCCTGCACCCTTACCTACCCCTTGTACACCCTTACCCACCTCTGCTACTCCTTTATCCAATAGTCTTAGTCCCTTACCCAGCTCTCCTAGACCTACACCTACCCCTCGTAGTCCCTCATCCACTCCCCCTGCTCCCTTGCCCGCTGACACCACCCACTCTACCTTCAGCCAGCTGCCCACTGCTCTCCCTGCGGTCCCCGGCCTCCAGTCGGAGGTAGAAGCCCAGTGTTTTCGGATCCCTCCTCCTCCACCATTACTGCTGAAACCCAAGGTGAAGCCCCCTGCACGACGCACCAAGGCCTTCCACTGGGACCTGGTGGGCTCCGATAAGGTACCACATCGTCATCAATGGGGCTCGTACATGGAGATGTGTCACATCCCAATGACAGTTGGAATGTTAGTTATTATGTAGGTTGTCTTTTTGGTCATTGTTTAGTAATTAAACATGAACTGATTTATCATTATAGTATTTACAACTTTGCACGTTTCTCATGCCAGGACATTTAAAAACAAAAGATTTTACAGTACTTGAACTCTCTTGAGTCATGTTAAAAGTATCAACAAAAATCCCATGATGCACTCATGTACAAGCCCTGTACATGATCCAATTGTATCTATTGGCACAGTGTGCAAAAACATGTTTTAACCCTGCTTAAAATGTGTCAATGATTTTATTATTTATTCACACTGAGTGGCCAGTTTAAAAGCCATACTCAGCGACCACATTGGCATATGTGTAGCATTTTACTTTGAGAGAGGGGATCATTTCTCCTTCTTTAGTGGTAATCTACCACTAAGGCTCAACAAAGTCTCACCTCAGTGCGAGTGGTGGTTTTTCGGTGACTGAAAACAGACCTCATGGAAACCAAAGTATCCTTGGAAATACAACTGAAACTTGCACAGTGTCTGTTGCAATCTCTCTAGACACGAATAGTGACTATACAATCATCTTCACTTTGCACAGATTCACTTCCCTTTGGTTTTTTCCCCTGGCTTTGTTTTTCATAATGTCCACAATGACTAAAACTAGAAAAGAATGAATTCAGCATAATATTGATGTGGTTTCTGTTCGGCAGATTGACAAGTCATTTTGGAAGCATGGGAGTGCTCAGAAGATAGAGCTCGACACAGCGCGCTTGTACGAACAGTTTGCTGTTCAACATTTGGGAAAGTTTGGTGCAATAGAGCCATCGCATGTTCAACATATTATGCTCAACGCAAAGATTGCACACAACTTCAGTAAGTAAAATAAGATAAGACACTACTTATGGGTCCCAGACCGAACATTTGGATAACATTGAAATGTCTTCTAATCAAATCATCAAAATCATGATGATTTGATTAGAAGACATATATTATTTATCCAATCATAGTTTATTTAGCACAACATTAAGCATTTGTTGTGGTCATCAAAAGAAATCAAGTAATTTCTGGAATGAAGCAGAGTAATGAAGTGCGGTCGTACACCACCAGAGGGCACTAACTCACACAAATGAATGTCACAATGTTTGACTTATATTCATGTCTGTTTTTGACTTTTATTGCATAATTAGCACCAAGAAACAGACTAAAGTAGGGCTGTGCACAGTGTCCCTGGGCACTGTCTATGAATGTTTTATTCATTTTGGATTAAATGAAAAGCCACAACAACCAATGATGGTTGCAAGGGCATAATTTATGATGAGATCGGGATGAGCTATAACCCCACCCAGTGTCTTATGATAAAATAACCATTCATATTTTGTTTAATTCCAATGTGCATTGCTAAGGTTATAGAGGCTGTCCACCCACATCCATCATGCATCTCTCTCTCTCTCTCGCACACACACACACACACACACACACACACACACACACACACACATACACACACACACACACACACACACACACACACACACACACACACACACACACAATTCACTCGAAGCAGCTCAAAGTTGCATATTGATTTAAGTCTGCACATTATGGTATTAACCTTGTGTTGCATACAGGGGGCAGCATTTCACCTATTAGACCTGCACATCGGCTTACATCACATCTGTCCATGCAATCCTCTGCATCTCATGGGACTTAAATATAGGCAGTTTACAACGTAACGGCATACCACTATTGATCTGCCGAATGTAGGTGGCCCTTTCTAGAGAAGGACCCAAAACATGTGGAGAACTCTTTGGTCCTGAGGAGGTGCAGAGGATCTGTGAAGTAGTCCAGATACCTGGTACAGGTCGGCAGACCCACCTCATCATTACGGTGCAGTCAATGATCCAATATGGATGTGGATCTGACCCACAATGACAGCAGCTTGTTGTGTGATGTATGATATACTCAGATTGGCGTATCCTCCTCATCTCTGATATGGAAACTCTCTTTGTGTCTAGTCTAGACCTTACCCTGAGCTGACCCTAACCCCAAGGCAATATGTTTCTGTCAGTCAGATAATAAGGAAATAACCTTTTCTACAATTAACATTTCTGGTTGTTTATGTTACTACTACTAATGTGATGTAGATATGTCATGTTTGTTAATTCCAATGTTTCCCTCTTACATAACTTAGTTTTTGTTAAAATGGCATTGATATATACTTATACACACTTTCATACATGCATGCACACAAGCCATTCCGTATCAACAAGATAGCTGGCCTTGGATCTACAATATACCATCCATAACTGAATTAGTCTGCAGTATTAACCCTTAACCTTAGCCTCAGGTAATATCCAGTGCAACATATTTATTGCAAAGCCACATGATGCTAGAATGTGGCATTATTGGGGCAGTATTGCCTCCACGTCTGTAATTAAAAGAGGCATTCCTCTGGGATTGAAACAGTGATGTTTGTGGGTGTACCAAGCACTTAGCACAGAAAAGACAAGCAGATACTTAACTTAATGACAATAAAGTGTTGGAAACAAATGCAGGGGGACGTCTGGCGTGACTGATGCAAATAATGCCAAAGATAATCACTCACCTCCTATTCCGTTGTTATGGGGCACTCAAATCCATTGTTCTATCGTCAGTGACAGGAAATATATCATAACAAACAACCCCAATCGCCCCTTTGAGGGCTAGAAAGTTGCAATAATACGCCATTCATAACGAGCAAACCGCTGTAGCGTTTTGTTTAGTTCTCCTGTTGTTTTTTCCCCGTGCTTGTAACCTTGTGCGTTCAAAGCGACAGGTTTGTGCGGTTGTGTAATCTCCCACGAGGGCCTATGAGTACACTAGTTAATGAAGCCTGTGAACCGAGAGCCATGATCCAATGTGTCTTGCGAGTGAAGAGTGTCCTGTGGGTCATTTTAAGGCCACATGTTTCATCCTATGCCCAGTGTGGTACACTCTCCTCATTTGGCCATGCGCGGTTCAGACTATTGCTATGTTCATTTATTTCTGTATTGTGTGTGTGTGTGTGTGTGTGTGTGTGTGTGTGTGTGTGTGTGTGTGTGTGCGTGTGCGTGTGCGTGTGAGTGTGTGTGTGTGTGTGTGTGTGTGTGTGTAGCATGTTCTAAAATCTCTGGCTTTTTGTGGGCACATTTATATTTTCATATCTAATTTTCACTTGAATATGTGATATGATATGAAAGTCTCTGCTCTAGCCTCATTTAGAGACGCCATTGTTCGAAATTAAATGAATCTCATTCAATTTAAAGTTTGTCCGAAATTATTTTCTTTCATCAATATTATCATGGCTATAACTTTGCCTTTAAATCAAACTTGAGATGGATTTCTGCTGTGTTCAAATACATACAAACAAAGACAGGCTCACACTGGTGGATGGCCCTGATAAAACAATCAAAGTTATTTTAGATGTGTAACTGATTCCATATCAATAGTTCCCTATGGTTACCACAGAATCAACCTTAGTCCCATCAACCCTGCACCAAGAATTGTAAGAATGCTCCATGGATTGTTTAAATCCAAAAAGAAATCCTTAGCCACTTAGGTTAGACGGCTCCCCAGCAGGGCTGCCAGAAATGGTCTGTGAAACTATGAGATATTCACCTGCGCAACGAAATCTCTGGACTGTCCATGTCAGGCTCCCACGTTTCTCATCCCAGTGATTTCAATGGAGTCTTTTCACCAGACTAATGAATTGTATGTCTGCCAGCTCCTGCATATTCAAGGAGGGGTTTTAGGTGGAACAAAAAAGATTACAGCACTTTTTATTTCATGGGATGCAAATGAGAGCCCTTCTCCCTAGATGTCTGAAAGGAAGGAATAAAGCAAAAGCACCCTTGTCTCCTGAATGTTGTTTTATTTTTGGAGAAAGCACACCTTCCACATAGGCAGGATGCTATTTGCACTCCTCTCTATTGTCTGCATATGTGTATTGAATTCAGTGGAAGTCATTTTTTGTATCCATTTCTTCTCCAGACATTTTCCTCAAAAGTTTTCCGGTCCAACCAGGAGAGCTGAAGGACAAACTGTTCATAGTCAACGAGGCCGATGGAGGACTCTCTGAAGAGCAGATCGCTTCCCTCAGGAGGTACACACACATTGTGTTTCAACCATCTTCTCACCCTTTGTTTTAACACTTGCCCTTTAACACTGAGGCAATGGAGCTTGATGGTGTGGGCTTAAAACGCTAGCCGCAAACATAGTGAAGCTTCCTGGTAGGTTGAACTGTAAGCTCCATCTGCTAAGTAGAACTGTTAGATCCAGCTGCTACATAGACCTGTTAGCTCTAGCTGCCAAGTAGAACTGTTAATAATAATTATTATTATCAGCATTAGCATACCATTTAAATATCAAACAAAAGCTTGCATGTATTAAAACAATACCGTGTAGCTTGTTTTGCAGACCTGAATAAGGTGACCTAAACTAAGGTGATGCTTTAGGGTGCTCTTGCCAGGTTTCCTTGGTCCTACATGCAGGCCCTTGGCACGAATGAGAGTCCAGGACACCTGGTCTCTATCCATTCAGGAAAATGTGACACATGTCCCTTCCTGCTAGCAGCTCACACAGCTCAGTGACTGGCCCATACTCCTGAAGCCATCCCCACACTCAAAATACCAGAACCTTTTTACCAGAGTGGCCTCCTCATAAAACTTTAATCTTTGGATATTTATGGAGACGGACACTATTGATATACCCCTAACATGGTAAGTGGCTATGGGTGAAAAAAAAACATTCAAACCATTTAGTTTACTGCGTTGGTTAAAGTGAACCACTGGGAAGCAGGGATCTAATGTAGCCTCGAGTCCAGAGACTCACACGTATGAACTTGTGTATGAAAACGCAAGATGTTTTTTTAATTTGTTCCACTGCCTGGGATGTATAGGGAATAAATTCTCCAGAAGGACTAATCTTCCGAAACAGAGGCTGCAATATTAATGAACAGAGTGCTGCCCTGTCTCACAAAAAAAGAGGTGAATTTGGGGGTTGGACTGCACTCAAATGACAAAAGTCCATACCAAGACAAGTGTAGGTTAGATACAGTGCAAATCAGTGGTAGCTCTTTCATTCTTTGGCGCCGACATGTTAGATAAGCTAACGTTGACAATTCCTACTCTTTTATCCTCTTACTAGCCCTGCGACCACTGTGTATGGTGTTTAAGATTACTACTAAATATATCATTTTATTATAACTGCTAAAAGCTATAACTGTGTGTAAATGCTATTTCAGAGTTTTCTAATTAAGATTCAAATGAGAACATTATATTACACTTCATTTCTTCTGTTTATTATTTAACAGTTTATTTTATATGTTTATATGTCCTAATTCCTAATGCAGGCCTGACTAATTGTTATTTGTTGTAATATAAATAATACTAATTATTATTGTGTGCGTGTGTGTTGAAGGTATGTTCCCACCCCTGACGATGTGGAAATGTATAAATCCCACAAGGGCCCTCAGGCTGAACTGCACATTGTGGACCGATACATGATGGAGGTAGGTTCACATGGATCCACAATGAACAATCCAAGGCCCCCATGAGTAATTATTATCAGTTGGTTCACAGCAATTGAATCATATCACTGAATCATTCAATTGAGCATTAGCTAGCGCCTCCCTATAGCAGCCAGCCCTGCATTTTGTAGGATCGATGCCGGTTGAATGAGGGTTAGGGTTAGGCTCTTTGTTTCCTCACTGAGGGGTGGCATCGCAGCCTCCTCAACACCGTCACGCAAACCCCACCGCCACATGGCTGCAAGTGGAGGTCAAGGTGCCGCACAATCAGACCAATAAATGGACATTCCTGTTCAGGAAGATCTGACATTCAGACATTCAGGCATTCAGGCAGAAGAGGGATTGTAGCTAGTATGGTTACGATACCCACTGATAAACAAAATTACGAAATCGGTTGAGAGAAGGTGATGTGTGGGTGTGGATGAGGTTCCTGTGTGTGTGTGTGTGTGTGTGTGTGTGTGTGTGTGTGTGTGTGTGTGTGTGTGTGTGTGTGTGTGTGTGTGTGTGTGCTTGTGTGTGTGCGCTGATGTGTCAGGGAAAGTGTGACTATTTAGGGAGCAAGTGGTTGTCGGCTGAGGGCTTCTTGATCCAGACTTCATGATTAATCAAGCTAGATGTAACATCTTTAACCCTCTTGGGATTTGAAGTGCAAATTGAAGTGATTCCTCAAAAGTCATACGAGATACCGACTGGAATACTGTCCATTTCTGTCCCACTCTCGCTGTTTGGTAATGAGGTGTTTATCACTGTGGCTAGGATTTATCTACACTTTATTTATGCAGTAGGCAATTCTATATAACTTCATAACTACTGCCATAACTTCATTTTAAACCTGTGTAATTATCAACAATATAACAGTATAAAAAATTGCAGGGCGATTCCTGTAAGGTTGTGATGCATTTCAACATAAAAGGTCTGCTCTCTCCTTAGAAAGAAACAGAGGCTGTAGTTTAAGTGGAAAAATGCTATATAAATTGAGGGGCTTTGACATCATCCTCTCAAAGACAAGTGGATTTAAGTATGGCCATGCTGTTACAGCCCAGTGGAAGTGGTCATAGTCCACTTTGTCCATGCTGGTATGTAGTGCAATGGCTCTCTCTATTTTCTTCAATGGATTTGATTAAAGGTGCAGTGTGTAGGATTCAGTGTTATGTAGCGTTGAGGTTGCAGATTACAACCAACTGAATAACCCCCAGCCCCACCTCTCCCCTCCGACGACATAGGAGAAGCTACGCCTGTACTGGCCTGTATTGTGTATGGGGGCAGCAGGTCCTTCCAAAGGGATGTAATCGCCTGCGACAGCATAGAAGTGTCAAGTTAATAGATTAATAGATGTATAAATTGTAATTAGTTAGTCTGTCAAACTAAAACTCCTAGCTGACAAGTAAGATAGCGATTATGATGGTGAATTAAAACACGTCCTCTCTAGAGCCTTTTGGCCGTGGCTCCATGGAAGAAGGGTCCTCTGCCTTCTATGTAGATATAAAGGGCAGATTTTAAGGTAATGAATTATTAATTAAAACATACTTACTTATCTTATAATTGATTTATTCTGTTTCACTAGATGCCAGTATATTCTACACACTACCCCTTTAATTTGTAATTTTGTGATTGCTGATATAAAATGATGGATGAATGAGTTTAGCCTGGGATCGAAAGTCATTCTCTGTTAGGAGTCAACCAAGGAGGAGTCTCACAGCGAAGAGAGAGAGAGAGCAGCAGCATCACAAAAGGTGGAGCAGCTCAGCCGGTTGATTCAAGGTGTCAGGCGTGTGTGTTCCCTGCTAAATCAGCCTGTCGACAGGCTTGTCTTCCACCACCCCGGTACCCGGAGTCCTTGGTCCGTACGACCGGGCAGCAGCCATCCCATAATAAGAGCACCCGAGATTTCAGCTCAATGCTTTTGAAACTAAATCTGAATAATGTGATGGCCATAACTTGATCAGTGTCTAATGTGTGTGTGTGTGTGTGTGTGTGTGTGTGTGTGTGTGTGTGTGTGTGTGTGTACTTTTGCGTACGTACGTGTGTGTGCCTGCCTGTGTGTGTGTATGTGTGTTTGTGTGTGTGCATGTGAAGGTGTAAGCACACAGGTATCTGTGTGTGTTGATGTGTTTGCGTGTCTGAAGGAAATTCAGATACAAATAGTGGGTGTCTTTCTCACCTTCTCCAATGTGGGCCTTGCTTCAGACAGTATTTGTGTGTATGTATGCATTGCATGTGTGTATGTGTGTTTGTCTCTATGTGTACATCTGTCGTTATGTGTGCATGTGCATTTGTCTGAGTGTGCGTATACGTTTTTGTAAAATTTCACACATTCTCCAACACGTGTCTCTCCAGATGTGCAACATCTCCTACCTGAGCAGGCGTCTAGACATCCTGCTCACCCTGAGGGAGCTTCCAATGAGCATGAAGGACCTGCAGCCCGTGAGTTCCTCCTCCTAGCCAATCAAAGTGAACCGTGTTAAAACCAAACCCTTTGGGCCAGAACCTCGTGAAGTTCAAAGTCAAAGAATTCCTTCACAAGAGGACAAAGAAAAGCCTAATTGCATGCAAATTCTGTCCTGTAATGCAAATGTTAATGTACAGATACATCAGGGTTTTAGTCTTAAATCAAAAGGACATTTGAGGGAACGGTGGCATTAATGCTTAAAAGCTTTTTTCCACCTTTCAGTTTGACTTCCATTATTGTGGAGTGCTCTGTATTCATGCAGATTGGCACGAAAGGCACTTTCGGCACTTCATTTTGCTGGGAAATGGAAAGAAAGGCCTGAAAACCCTTTATCTTTAAACAGTGTCATAATATTCAGAAAGCACAATCATCAAAGAAAGGCAGTCAAATTGATTGGGAACCAAACACAGATAGTTGTTATTTTCATTCCGTTTTAGGTACTTACCAAGTATCACTGTGGATCAATGAACTTGAACGCAACAAATCGTTACATTGATCATCCTCTATTACATTTTTGTTTGACTCAACACTTGTGAACAGGCTAATGTTTCGTTAGCATAACCACACTTCTAGAATCCAGGTCAACCTCAACAAAATTTAAATCTGAAATAATTTGAAATATCTTCCACATCTCCAACCGGTTCTGTTGGATAAAGTTGTCTATTGAGCAGCCACAGAGGAGGCTGCTGTCCAAAAACACGACGTGTTCTGACACAGGGAAGGTCACTCTCCTTGGCGGGACATAACAATTTAGCTTTTTTGTTCCCTTTGTTCTGATTGCCGTCATCACCAAGGAAACAAACAAAGGAGATATAATGCAATTACTTAAGTAACATTAGCAGAAGTGTTTTGGTCTGTCTAGCAAACAGCAGACATTTGTTGCCACAACTGCTCATAACTAGTTCTAAGCAGCTATACATGAGCAGTAGAAGAAGTTGTGGCTAGAGAATACAAATGAGTGTGTACAACAGAATACTGCAATCAATCAGAACCCTGAATCAAATTCAACTGAATGGGGTTGATTGGCTTTGGCCTTCTCGATGCACATTAAAAGTCGACAGGACATGTGAGAATATGAACGCTTGCAAGACATCAAAGATCCCGAAGTGGAAGAGGATTCACTTAATGAGTAGAACAGAGGTGCTGAGCAGGAGAAGCACTATAATGATGTGGAAGAGCGAAGCTTGGGGCTATTTTTATCAGCCAAGGGCTTACGCAGATCGAACGGAAAAGGCAAACAAGTTTGGGCTGTTTTTTTTTTTGTCTTTTTCTTCTCTCTCTGATAAAAATCCCACAAAACAAAGTCTCACCGCAGCTAAACAGCGGTTCATGTTGGAGGGCATCAGCAGCGCCATCCTCTGCTTCTGTGTTTCAGCTGATCGAGCAGAAGATAAGGATGTGCACGGAGCTGCTGGGCTCGGGCTCCTTCGTCGCCATGCTGGAGTACCTGCTCGTCGTCGGCAACTTCCTCAACAAGAACGCCGGCAAGATGGACGCCAAGGGATTCCGTCTGTCCTCCTTATCCAAAGTAAGGCGCCCGGCCCTATTGGGGGCGGACCTGAGGGCAACTGTTTTGAAAATCTGCCTCTTCTGACGTCATGATTGGCCGTGTCCACCTAGATGTGATCAGCCTACCAGCCTACCCAGTGGACTGTAGCCAACGTTGCTCATCTATCCATCATACATCTAGGTGGACACGCCCACTTGTGAGAAGGGGCAGATTTTCAAAATGGCTTGTAACGGCTAACCACACTCACACCTGGTGGTATAATATGTCACCTTTAAGAGTGACTCGGCTTCTACTTGGCTTGTCCTTTCAAACGCAGTTCTGAAGGGGGGGAAGATGTCAATTGTCCAATCACCACAATAGGAGGCGGGGTCTGGGTGAAATGGAAGTCAAGCGCGCATGCTTACCAGTGTCATACATCCCCATGTGTATCTCTAAGCAGTCCATCCAGATGAATACATTATGATACTCATGATTAACGCAAAAGCTATTATTATATATATATTATATATATATATATTAAGCGATTAACGATATAAATTTGTCAGAATGTGATTATTTGTGATGACTGTGGTTGGGATTATTTGAATGCGATTATTTTGTATTGTATTTATTTTTGCTGGAACTTTATGTTGGTAGCCCAAAAGCACTGCGGCAACAAGTTCACGCAGTTGCAAAAAAAAGAAGCTACCCTTTATTGACCCCTGTGTGAATGCTCTTGCTCTGCACGTACCACCATCCCTCTCTGTTTACTGCTGGCTGTGTGGTGTGTTTGTGAGGGGGGTATTCCCCCTAAGGGCTCGGCACAGGTCAGTGCGTGCTCGGGGTCCTTTCCTCTCTGAACCCTCTCTCTCTTCATCCAGCTCGCACAGCTCCGTGGGAGAGACCGGACCTTCACCTTGCTCCACGCCCTTGTGGAGCAGCTCATGTTGCACCAACCAGGCACGCTCATGCTTATCCAGGAGCTTGCCGAATTTGAAACCGTCCCAGGAGGTATAAGCAATCAAGATTTTAATCAAACTGTGAGAAATCTGTGGGTTGACGCATTCTTTGTTTTCTTTTGGGTGAGTTCCGGTGTAGGCTGGTATAATTGATGCTTGCATCTTTTTTTCTTTGTGTGTGTGTGTGTGTGTGTGCGTGTTTGTACACGATCGTGTGTGTGTCTCTGTTGTTGGACAGCATCCATCAAAGGACTGACCGCAGAAGTAGACGGTGAGTGGATCAGGGTTTTACTTACTTACTCTCTGTCCCAGACAAGAACAAATGAGTCCACAGTCTGATCCATCAGAGATATTCTAAATATTCTGGAGACAAGGGCAGTGGTTGGATAACAAAGTCTTACAACCAAAATAGAAATGCATGTCACCCTAGAATAATTAATTTAGACTCATTTGAAAGTCCCTGGTCACCCATATCCAAACTGGGAAATGGGTTAAAAATTGATGTTTTTATAAGACATTCATCAAAGTTTTACGTTTTTTTATTTTTATTAACTATGATAAAAGTCTTATTGGTCTCCTACTGTTATGTACCTGGGCACAGTCTATGAACCGTGCCCTGGTAGGTAGATAAAAAAAAATCTAACGTTTATGATTGGTCAGGCTTATGATAAGCACCGTTGGTCAATTCGGTGTGATGTCAGTCCTAATTATAGATATCATGCCCTAAAGATATAGAGTTTTATTTTTATCTGCGTGTATCTATACAGAACTTTTGATATCATTTTGATTCTGCACACTGGATGTCAACAACACGGATTTGGGTGGCCAGGGATTTTGAGTCCGAAGGAAGTGGCCTAGCTCCATTTATCATTTGCATTTGCTCCATTTACAATTGCCTTTGTGTGTGATATGACATGATAATGCAACAGTTGACCCTGACAGAAAAATAAGGCTTGGGTACGAATCCGACAGGAGACCAGTATTTGATTTGCTGGTGGGGTCAAATGATGATGGATGGTAACTCAAGTGTGTCACCCCTACAGTCCTGAAGAATGAGCTTCAGAAAATCTTGCACTACAGGAAAATGAACAAAAAAGAAAATAGCATGGATCAACATCAAAAGTTCTCCAAAGACTTAAAGGTGAAGTATGCTAAGAAGATGCTAAGTACCTTCCTGTTAGCTTAAGCATACACACTCTCATTCTCCGATGTTGGAATGGTGTGGATTTTGTGCATTAAATCTTTGTCCCCCTATTTGAATCCAGCTGTATGATATGCTGTTTAGCCCCTCCAAGACAGAACTTGGATTCACTAAATCCCATTTAAAACGTAATGACACTTAAATTGATGAATAAACATGATCAATTAAAAAACAAACCTTCAACTTTTCTCATATGCAACAGATGGCCATCGGGAAGTACAAAACGGATATCTCTTTGTTGTCGAAGAAATGTGAGGAGATGAAGAAGCTCTACTCTGACCTACTGGTAATTATTCTGGGAGTTATTCACATCTTTGTTTTTGTGCTATTTGCACAGATAAATAGCCCCCAATTTCAGGACCATCCAATGTGTTATCTCTTTCTAATTGATTCTCATCTTATCTCCTCCTTCCCATATTGAGATGCTGGGACATATTTCAGAGTGAATAGACTTGAAGGTTACTCTCTGTACCGAATTGTTGGTGTCCTTTAGTCCTTGGGGCTGAACAGAGTCGATCACACTTGTCCATGGCGTAGGTCGAAATTCACCCACAGATTTTCGTTCCCTAACTGCAAAATAATCTTCAGTTGCACATTGAGTTCTATTAGTTCTGCATATTGTACCTGTCCACCAGGGATTTTGACATTTTTGATGAAAACTGTAAATAATAGTACTGAATTAGAATAAAGGGAGCTATTATTCAACTAATATTGTTACAAAAATATAGGTAGTCAGCCCCCTAGCCCCCATATCCTCCTCCCACTACTATTTGAGCCAGCTGCTAGCTGTTTCATTATGTGTGCTTTGCAAATTGCACATTGCAATGTTATATTTTATTTCGATAATGTTGATTATATTTACTTATTTAAATTCATTGAAGTTTCCTAAACAGGAATGAAAAATAAGGGTTAGTCATGCTCAGTCATGCTTTTATATCACTTTCTAATCTTTATTTAAAACAAATCCAAATCGGTGAGACACTCTGAAGTACAAGACAAAATAAGAGTGTGTTTTGTCTTCCCTTAATAGTCCAAGTATCAGAATTGAATTGACCTACATTTACAACACTGGTCCTTTAGACTTTCTTTAATCCTAGCTAGGAGGGATATTTTGAGAACCGGGCAATGGAGGCGATTGTGTTATGCCTGTATGAAACACTTATGATAGGGAGAGGGGCAAGGAAATGGCAAGCAGAACTACATCATATTTATGATCTGACATACAGCCTCTTGACATCATCAGATGGTCCTATTCATAACCTATGGAAGGATCTTTGCTACAGATATGGTCTTAGCTGTTGAAATGGCCTGTACAAAATACCACTTGACATGCAAAAGCAGCAACATTTTTTTTTTAATTATTATTATTTTCAAGGTCATGAAGCATTTGACAATTTGTGTTTAATTATGAAGAGTGTAGGGGGTTATATTTATACTTGTTATGCCATTGCTGTTGTGCCTGACAACAAACAGGCACAACAGCAATGGCAGAGAGATATAGAGAGTAGATAGAGATCATTGTGTCCCTAAATGCAACAGTTTGGGAGATGTAGACGTCAGGATGATTGAATGTCAGGCAACACAGAGATGATCACGCATTATGTTCAGTTAAATAGGGAGTGAATCGTATGTGTATGCATCAGAGAGGCGTTCAAGAATGATTTCACAAACACCTATAATTAAACACAGGTAATTTATTCGAACACCCTATGGGTTACATTATTCCACAGCTGCTTTCACATGCATGCCATGCCATATGCACAGTAATAGGTTCTGCGTGCCACACCATATTGTACTGGGGTTAGTTTGATTTTAAAGACATAGACATCACCCAAATGGAAATGTATATGTACAATACATGAATATCTTTAAAGATGCAATGGCAGATTCTTTCTGCTATTTCTTTGCATACAAGTTGTGGTTTGAGTCATCATATTTCCACTGCTTCAACACAACGGCAACCATGGATTGATTGTTCTACATCAAGGTGCAGGAGAAAGTAGTATTCCAAGTTATTTCATCAATGTTTGTTTGCTTTGTTTTACATTCGTGTTGATGTCCTACCAAAGCAGTCACCATTCAAAATGTGAGATCAAATATTTGAATGGCTGTGAAGGTCATGGGGCTATCGCTTGTGCAGATTTAAAAAGGGTGGGGAAATTTGGGGAACAGCGCCGCAACAAAACACACTGGTCAAGAAATTTGCCACTGTTCCTTTAAGACTGTCCTGTGTATTGTGTCAAAAGTCATATGCTATCTACATGCAATGCTAATCTAAATTGAATGCTGAAACCAAATATGCTGCTACTCCTCTAATGTGGTCTTAGATTGATGGTTGTCAACCAATTTGCAACAAACTATTTTTCTTTCTTTTCTTGTGTTTAGGTTAAATTTGGTGAGCCAGTGGATCAAGACTCGCAAGAACTTTTTGGGTGTATCAGTCAGTTTCTCCATGACTTCAAGAAAATACATGCTGAATTTCAATAGTGTATTAAATGCCCTCAGGTAGCTTCTGTACTGCAAGACATAAGGAACCACTATGATGGCCAACACCATACATACTCTACAGTGTAGAGTCTTCACTGTACTGTATGCACTCCAAGATGTGGATCGTCTACAAGGTATCTAAAACGGTCTGCTGAAATCAGTTTTTTTCAATTTCTATGTCGATGAATTGAGTGGACAGGAGGGTGAGCGGGAACAACCATTCTCAAAGCTACAACCATTTTGTTTCAATTTTCTGACTGGGAGCCTATATTCATTTTTTTATTTCAAATTATTAGGCCTAGGCTTATATTTGTCACCTGGTTTTCCGCGTTCATATAGCCTGCATGAAACAATACGGTCAGAATGCATGGGGCAGAGTTTCTGAGACTACTTTTAGTATAGTCCATCTTCCGATCATTGTAGTTTCACCAAGACAGGGTGACGTCCATAACATCCACCAACACATAATTACCTGATCAAGTGTAACGTTAACTGCTGTCGGATATTCCCTTAGGACCGCGATTGTCTTTTGTTATTTTTGATTCTCCCCTATCACATCTTTCCTTGCCCTCGTGACATTTTCCATCAAGGTCAAGGAAAATTGGTTAGGAAAGGACATAGGGCTTAATTTTGACTATTATATATTTTACCAGAGCCAGGGTGTCATCTTTACCAAAAAAATCCTTCTCATTACATTTGATATCATAATAATATATACTGTTCCTGTGTGTTTGCAGTTGTTTGTGTAAACTTTGACAACACATTTTGGCAAAGTGTACATTCGGAATAACTTGCAATTCAAACACATCTATACAAGATGAAAAACACAGATTAGTTAGAATTGGGCGGTCTCAGTGATGGCAAGCCGATTGAGATATTTAATTTGGTTTTGTGAAACATCTGTGTTGTATTACATTTGATTCTGAGCAGGCTTATCTGATCTGGTCACGGTCTATTCGAGGACTCTGAGTCTGCTACCTTTTGTGTATGCTCAACATGCCCCATGCAAGATCGTCTGGGGTATAAAGGAGTCGCTCTTACCTCATTTCCAAGATGATCTCCACCGCTCGCTCGAGTATAGGAGGATTAAATGGTGTCGCGCACCTTCAAGGTGGTCATCTCAATGCTTTTTCACCATGATAATAAGAATATTAAAAACAGGTTGCTTGGTTATTCAGGAATTCAGGAAGGTCAAGAGCTACTGACTCAATGGGCTTGAACTTACTTTATGGAACTTCAGATCACATGATTGAGTAACTTTAGGTATTTTGTTTGTGATCTATGAATTGTATCAACAGCATCAGTCCTCCCTTCACACTTTATGTCTCTAGAATTAATTATGAATTATCTAATTAATTCGATTTTTATGTTTGTATGAGATACAGTTTAATCATAGAATGATATAGTTGGTAAAAGTACCAGAAGGACATGTTATAATGAATGTTGGTTGGTTGTAAGCAGATAAAATACTAATTTTAATCAGATCTGTCAATTTTAAGGAATAATTAATGTGACATTTAAAAATAAATGTGATGTTGAACATTGTTTTCCTTCTCTGAGAACTGTAATTGGTCAAAATTGAGATTTAGAGAACAAACTTTTTTTTATGTCGAGGTATCTCAGTCTCAGTCAGTGCTCTAAAAACTGAATTTGTCCCTGGTTTGAACCTTGAGATATTTCCACCACAGGGAAGCACTTGGCCAATACTGATGACTTCCAAAGTCTAACACCGGTATCGACAGTCAACAATCAGAAGATCTGTGGTGTAGTCTGCCTATAGTCTGCACATGTAGCCTGCTGTCCAAAACACAACTAGAAATCCATCTAAGATGACTAGCAGTTTTGGTGAGACCACTTATTCCAGAACCTTTGAGAGAACCTGTGTTTGTAAGTTCACACTGCAGACCTTATTTTACACCCAATGAGCTCATCACATTAACAGAGGGAAGAAACATACACAGATACACTCAGATACAGATACATAGAAACATACAGATTACTTTATTGATCCCAAGGAACATTTTTATTACAGTTGCTCAGCTCAAGCCAGACACAATGTAATAGAACAAAATATGCAACTAGGAACATACACAATAAATATTAATATTCTCATTAGAAATCAAATATGTGTCTAACCAACAATATTCTACACTAAAAGGTGGACCTATTGACTCATGTAGCAAGGATGTCAAGTAGTTTTCTGTATGCTGATGATGAGACCCTAACCAACCCTAGTCAGAAAGGGAACTGAATTTAAATCCCCAGGGACTCTAAAATAATCTAACAACTTTGAGATTCTTTATCGTTCTTTGATTGAAACTCATTTTCTCCCATGCTGCTCCTTAAGACAAGTGTGTGCAGCTGCCCTCACTGGCCTCTGAGCTGCTGACTGACTACCAACGGCTGGTCTCATACCCTTCATTTGAAAACGATTGGTGCTGCAAAACTATTGAGTGAAGGGAACATTTAAATCCCACACGTCCACGTTTTTAATTCAACCATTTCTTACAAGGTATGCTGCTGATGCTGTAAGGTAATTGTGCCAACTGCAGACCACATACTTCTTTAATGACTTGTTTGACAATGTAATTAAAGCAATTTGTTTTTGGATATATCATCCCAAAACGCCCACTCAGCCCAAGCACTAAAATGTGACGGTGTTGACAGTAGCCATGTTGTAGGAAAATTCCGAATGCTCCGCATTCGTTTATGTTGATCGTGCTACACGTCTATTTAAAAAAAAATAACATGGTGAGTTCCATGAGAACCCTTGCACGACACAGTGAGCTCGGATTTCTTCTAATGAGGCAGATGCAAACGTTACATTGATTAACGGAATACGAACTGTGATGTACAGAACAAATATAATGGAGAACTGTTCAGATGTTTGAACATATTGGCACTTGTACATTAACAGACACTTGCACCTTACTCATTTGGAAACCTTAATTCCCAAAAACATTCGGGACTGAATGTGTTTGTTGGGTTACGCGCACAAACTAGAGGGGGGGGGGGGGGGGGCGGGAGAGGATGTGACTGTGAATGAAACACAATGTTTTCAATAAAGCGTGATGACCCAATCCTCCTAAAATGTTGATAACTTTTGCTGTTAAGCCCCGACTTAGGTGTGTGTGTGTGTGTGTGTGTGTGTGTGTGTGTGTGTGTGTGTGTGTGTGAATAAGGCGGGTAATCCTTAAAAACCTGCCATCACATCTCGTCTGCCCCGCGTTGCGCCTTTTTTCCCAGGCTCCTCTGACCCTGAACTCACACCTTCATTTTCAGATATAATCGTGATCAATTCACCCAGTCAATCATAGCTCATTATATGGTTCTCAAGCTCATTTGTTTTGTATTGAATGATGCTTGTAGGCCGAACTGTCTACAGAACAAGAGAACGACCAGCACACCATGTCTAGTAGCCTAACGTGCGTAATGTAGCAGACCAGTGCACGCGGTGCGCACCAGATAAGGGGACCCTCCGATGCGCCAGCTTGGGGAGAGGGGGGCTTTGATACACAACCTACCGCCTTCCACGTTCGACCGAGAGCCCTCGTCAATACCGTGTCAATTGAATTGCTATAAATAACGATAAATAAATGTGAATGGAATAGGCTGTTCCGTCTACTGAGTTATTTTTGATTGTTTATGTAAAATTAACATTTTAACATCAAATCTAAAAATGCCCCATTAGTAAACGGAATAAGAGAAGTGTGCGGCATCAGACGCGTGAGCGGTGCTGATCAGCAGCAGTGTGCGCGGGACTGATCAGCAGTGTGCGGGACTGTGCGGGACTGATCAGCAGTGTGCGGGACTGTGCGGGACTGCTCAGCAGTGTGCGGGGGACTCAGTGTGGAGACGCTGTGTTTGGAAATGCTGCCGTCACAGCTGGTCACCGGGGCGAATGCCCTTCTCGTCGTGCTCTGTTGGACTCTACTGTGTCCGTTCGGGAGTGCCCAAAACGACACGGAGCCGATCGTCCTGGAGGGGAAGTGCCTGGTGGTGTGCGACTCCAACCCCACCGCGGACTGGAGGGGCTCCACCTCTCCGCTCGGCATCTCGGTGCGCGCCGCCAACTCCAAGGTGGCTTTCTCTGCGGTCCGCAGCAACAACCACGAACCCTCGGAGATGAGCAACAAGACGAGAATTATATACTTCGACCAAGTAAGACTCCCTAAATTCTGTTTTGGTGCACTTTTATCTCCAGGCGTTCATTTATCATTGCCGGTTGTTCCACGTGGACAAATAACCGTCAACTCGGGGCCCTGGTATCTGGTGATTGACTGCTGATTTAAACAAACAAAAAATGTGGGGTATCCGCTTGTTATCGATAAAATACGACAGGGACTATGTTGGATCGGGCTGTACATCACACACGTAGTGTTAGAGGATGGCCCTGGGGTGCAGAGCGTCCCCAACACGACGCACGGCGCGGTGAGGCGCGCACACTCTGCGCATCCTCATGGTCGTGGCATTGGACATAAACCGGTCCAGTGATTATAATGTGGATAAACTTACAAGTTAATCATCAACATGCAACCCACAGTTATTCATCACATTTCAAAATAAAATGTTGAATTATGCTTAGCTTATGTTTCTTCGGCTGCAATGGTTGCAATTTTTTTGCAGCAATTGCAGGTTGGAGAAAGGTCGTTTTGGAGAAAGGATGTATCCATGTGAAAAGTGTTTTAGATGTTTTGTAGCAGCGGCTACTGTGCTCTGAAACGTTAAATAATCGTCAAATATGCTTAATCACCTTGCAGACACGTATGGTAAATGTGGATGTGTTTGATTTTAAGAATGAGAGAAGGATGTAGCCTGTAGGCTAAGACTGTAAGGATTGATGATTGAATCGATCAATGTAGGTCATTTTTGTTGATAACTGATAAACCCGTAAGACTAAGCAGTTGGCTGCAGAATGTTTAGTTGACCAATCACTTGACTATCAATTGATCATAATTGTGATAATCGACTATAATTTTTGTTGATTGATATGGAAAATATTGGAAATATTTGGTTGCCTTTTTAGGTTTCTGAGAATTACTAAATTAATAATCAGCAATTCTTGAAAAGCAGCCAGGATTTATCAACCTGGCTGCTTGTCAAACATCCAATATGGATCTGTGCGTTTGTCATTGTACATGACTTTCTTTAGACATTCTGTCAGAGGGGGGGGAGAGGTCCCCCCTTTCTGACAGAATATATATATATAATTACATGA
Organism: Micromesistius poutassou; assembly: GCF_964030765.1. NCBI lineage: Eukaryota > Metazoa > Chordata > Actinopteri > Gadiformes > Gadidae > Micromesistius > Micromesistius poutassou. The sequence continues at coordinate 8,208,060 of NC_140285.1, read as the reverse complement.
CAATGACAATTATTTCATTGCCGACAAAATGTTTCATACTGATTCCTTACACCAATTGATTGTTTCAATAGCTTCAGCTCCTTGAGAAACATGGATGTAATATTATGTATGTGTTATTCTTGCAGGTACTTGTGAATATTGGGAACTACTTCACGTTTGAGTCAGTTTTCTTGTCACCAAGGAAAGGGATCTACAGTTTCAACTTTCACGTTATTAAGGTTTACCAGAGCCAAACCATACAGGTACACACACACACACACACACACACACACACACACACACACACACACACACACACACACATGTATTTGGGTGTGGAGGATATACGTTTCATCTTAATCATATGCTGATGAATGCAGTGATTGATAGAACTCCAACTTTTCTCCTTGCCACCTGGCGCTCAGAAATACCTCAAACCGCAAAGAATAATCAGTGTTCAGAACACCAGGCCTGCTATCATAGAAGTAATTCCTCCCTCAAAACACTCATTAGAGTACACGTGTCAGAAAGAGATTAGCATCAGGAGTTTGCTCCGCTCTCACCCAGACACGTAGGTGGATTTTTAAAACAGTCTTGCATAATGGATCTGCTGAGCGGTGCTTTGCTTACCCCTGTCTGTGTTTGGGTTCCTCCAGGTCAACCTGATGTTGAACGGCAAGCCGGTCATCTCGGCCTTCGCGGGCGATAAGGACGTTACCCGCGAGGCGGCCACAAACGGAGTCCTGCTCCTACTAGAAAACGAGGACAAGGTGTATCTAAAACTGGAGAAGGGCAACCTGGTTGGTGGATGGCAGTACTCCACCTTCTCTGGCTTTCTGGTTTTCCCTCTGTAAAGCAGCAACAACCACAACAAACAAACATCAACCACAGCAAAAAGGAAGATCTGCTAAAGGACATTCCCACAATGTGTTGTCCATCATCCATCGAGTTCTGTCGCCGTCCCTGGGGTGACCCTGCCAGATCGGGAGAAGTGGAGAGAGGAAAGAGGGACGGACGGCGACATCCGAGAGGAAGGCAGTGCTGCTCTCTGAGTTAACCCTGGACGAGTCCCTGTTAAAATCGCTCCTGGTGAAAAATGCATCGTTCTTGTGTTGTACCAGCAATCATAAAGAAGAAGAACAAGAGATATCCCAACAGTATCATCTGATTGACATTGATTTGTTGAACATACCGCGGTAAGATTGAATGTCTGCTACGTCAATTGCATTTGATTCCATTCGTCCTTTTCAGATGTATTTTATTAGTTCCTCAGAGGCCATCGGATCATTCATCTTTTATCTTTCGTTTTATTTTCTCCACATGGAAATAAAAGGTAATGTCAATTCCCAGTGCATCTTAGATGGACTCTCGAATTTCTCTCACCAGAGAGAAATGATAGCATCCTTTGTAGTGTTTTTGGAACAAACTTAATGATTACATCTTGGCTGCGGATGGGGCAACTTTGGCCACTGCAGACAGATGGTGTGCACAGTGTACCAAAGTGTGCTAAATGGTAGTGAGGACAGACGTTTGGCTGTAAAACACATCTTGTTCTGACTGCATTGTGTTGTTTGCCACACGGTGCCAAGGATGAATATTACATTTTTTACTGTTTGCATAATTATGTGGTGATGATCCGAATCCAATATTGGATTTTTGAAGAGGAAAGGTAAAAAGTAGAAGCAGTTGATCAATAATGCAATTGATCAAAAGGCCAGCAGAACGCCAGAGATGCAATGCTGGTTTTAGCTCATTGCCATGTAGTTCATGGTAAGTATGTAGCCCCCCCCCCCCCTCCTGATACCAACCTGAGATCTGTGGATGGCCTTACGTCAGCACTTTCTGCTTTTGCAATGTCCTCATAACTGCCCTTGACATTTCTTTTCTTGTGAGGGTTCTCTGTGATGTGGAATCAAATAATAAAATATGACTAATAGTAGTAGTCACACTTGAACCCGACCTAAGGAAAACCAAGAGACAAATGTTTGCTTAGTTCTTTCTAAAAGTTTCAGTTGATATGGGTTGTTTGAGCAAATTATTTTGAACATGGAAAATAAAGAGATGACCTTTATACTAAAACCACATGCTCTTAGTAAACTTCACCTTCACAAACACTAGAATAAAGTTATAATAATCGTAATAGAAAATATTGTATGGTAGATATAGACCCCTTCCGTTTTGTGCAATCTGTATTTGATTATACTTTGAGAATACTTGCAGTCTCGCAGAGATGCACGTCTGACCCATGCCATGAAGTATCAGATAACATTTGTATGGAGCAGTGGCGGTTCTAGGGGGGGGCCAGGGGGGGCAGTGCCACCGTAACTCTGAGTCCGGCCCCCCCTGTGGCCCCCCCCCCTCCCCCGTCAACAATCGTGCCCGCAGTAGCGCTCGTCCGCGATCCACCCCTCCCCTCCCCGTCAACAATTTTGTTTGTGCCCCTCTAACAGTCGGCCCCATCTCCGCCCCCCCATTAAAACCGGTCTAGAATCGCCACTGGTATGGAGCAACTTAGATGAGCAATGGAGTGATATTGTACGTTTCGATGTCGCTCTATCTATATTTTCTGGATGAATCTGGTAAGACGCGTATTGGTTCATGCTTGCTGCTATCGTTTCCACATAATAGAAAAGAAGATTCATTTTTGTCTGTGGAGGACCTTATTTGGGTTTAATTTTGGGGCCCTTTAAAGATTACGCTGTCAAAAATGACAGATTCCAATATATTCTGAACCTACAGAGTGGATCTGTGGGCAGTGTGTTTTCTGTTCATTAGTGGGATCCATTGAAAGGACACCTGGGATTTAATATAATGGTGCTTGAATTGGATATGTCATCTACGGAATCCATGGCGTTGAATATAAATGTTTTTGGGTTATTTATGCTTATGGTTAGGCCAATATGCTATTTAGTCCTTCCTAACTTTGAACCCTGTATTCATGTGTGTGCGCCCATTCTGGTACAGTTACAGTGTACAGTGCAAATTGCTCTGCTAAGTGCTTTGCTAGGTACTGTGCAACTTTGGTACTGTGCAAAGTATAGCGCTAGGTACTGTGGTAGGCACTGTACTAGATACTGAGCTACGATGCTAGTATTATGCTGGTACTGTGCTAGATATTATGCAAGGTTCATTTTTCAACATAGTATACACTTCATGGTATGGAGGAATTTATTATTACGGCAGAGAATTCAACTGAAGGGCATTACATTGAACTAAGCAAAACTTTTTAATATATATTTCACAACCTTTTCTGTTCATCCTGACTTCTCATTGCCCTTCATCTTCATAATTTGTAGCTTCTCTATTTGTCTCTGCTATGAAACCCACACTACAAAAGACAAAAATGGTCAGATTACTTCTAAAAATGAAGCTGTGTAAATATTTTTACCTGCCGAAATTCCATACTCCAAAGGGTGAAATACGATAGTCATGGGGAAAAATGGGGAAAAATGTAATTGTTATGTTATGCTGAGCTTTCATAATGTGCTGAAAACCTTTTGAATGGAGTCTCCTATGTCATATTTGAAATGTGTCGTGCAACCTATGAGCTCAACATGAAATGTGAGCTCATACTTACTACATGGGGATCACTACATGGTGATTTCTCCTCTCTATGTGAACTTTGTGACCATCATTAAATGTTGGCTCCAAAGACCAATGGTTATTGATTTCAAATCAAAGTATTTATATACAACAGCACATATTGGAAAGATGTTGACCATGTCATTTCCCCAAGAGAAAGTTGTGAGCCAGCTGTCATTAGTAGATCATATGGATATATTTTAAATAATAATCATCCCTGACTCATAGTAAAATTAGTTTCATGCAACTGAAGAACAATTGAATTGGTAGCACATACATTAGTATGACGCCGTTATCTATTATGTTGTACTTGTTGGGAATAAAGCTGCAGACTTTGTGTTTAATCCTGCTTTCTGATGTCCTGTCATCTAATCACTCCCAAAACACGGAAGACTATATACTGTTTATTTAGTTTCAGTGGTTTCTTACCTCCAAAGGGGAGGTTAGGCAACTAGAACCTCTAAAAGATGTTTCAGCCGTTAGGGAACCGCTGGCTAAGTACCAGAGAGCCAAATGCCCCGAGTGATTGGGTTTTGGCGCACCTCCATGGAGCTTGGTTACAAATAGTTTGGTTCAGAAAATAAGAGAACCCAGTTGAAAAAGCAATTAATTAAGTATATTCAGGTGCATGCTACCGCTTTGTAGATTGCTGATGAAATCAGGGAATTCCCAGTCAGAAACAAATTTAATAAGACATGTATTATGTCTTTACATACAAAAAACTTGCATTTACCACAAACTAAAGGGGAAATATAAATAGTATTTTAATGTAAAGTTTTTTTTGTCTTTTTGCAAGTATAGAAAAGCCTAGCGAACTCAGAGACACAGAAGCATAGGCCTATAGGGTACACAGAAGTCCATTTTATAATTTTTTTATTTAATGGCATTTTGGAGGACAACCTTTAGGCATGTTTATGCGCATGCCGTCTGAAAATGAGCTAGCACTTCTGGAGCGGCGCTCCTGTCATTTGTTTAAAAACATCTATGGACTCTGATTGGCTCCTTTGGGACTATCACAACTCACAGGAAATCCAAAACCAAAGCAAAAATAAATAGGCATAAAACATTAAACTACCCAAGGGGTATGAGGCCAGCCTGTGTTGTTTGCTCCACCTCAGTGTAAGCTTTATTTATGGAGCAGGACTGCCAACACTAGGGGCTCTAATGATAACCCACACAGCGCCCACAACTGCATTCTTATTTATGGTGTCTTCTGACACCTTTTCAGCCAGGTTTTGTGTGTTGCATCAAATGGATTAGAACTTTATTTCTATTTAGGGCTGTAGTTCAGTGTATTTCAGTTTGGTGTAAAACTGAACTACATTGAATTGAGAACTTGTATTATTAGAAGAGACAATAAGAGTCAATTCCATATCATTGCTTTTTTTTCTTGTATGACTTGAGGTAATATTTACTCCTTGGAGTACCAAAACAATCTTGTGATATGTGATCAGAAAAGGAGTCACTTGACTGCAGTGATTCACGCCACAGAGGGGTCCCCTTAGGACAAACACAGTTGTCGCTCGTAACACTGATTATGGGTCTGCTTCTTTTCTTTACCAAGCTACGGCTAGAAAACTAAACTAGTGAGGAAGTGCCCTTTAAAAGTGCCCTTTATGTACCACTGCCCTGGTACATTAAAAGGGATGACCCATTTTTTGTGTTATGAGCCACACCTGTGTTTGTCCTACAATGACACATCTGTGGTGTGTATTTGTCCTTTGCGAAAAGGGTCTATTCACTTATTATGCATCTAGAGCCAATCCAATCTCATAACTAACCAGGTCTAAGCATATAGAGCACTACAGAGTGCCTCAGTGACAACAGTGGGGAAAATAAATGTCAGTTTTTAAGTGTATTTATCAGTTCTGAAGAATTGGAATTGGCACTAAAAACAGGAAATTTATAGGGGTTTCAAAAGTTCTCTTTCAGTAATACCCAGAGTGCAACAGCCGGTCCTCTGTTGGTTGTTGGCAGAGGAGTGACCTGGGAGTGACCCAGGTCGTTCTCACTGGCAGGAGTGGGCGGTGACATGGGTGGATTGTGTCGTCGTCGTCGTCCCGCCCCCAATATAAAGTAGAAAATGTTAAATATGTCCTCCTTTTATCATCCCTGACAAAGCTTAACTGTTAGCTTTTTGGACAGTAAGTAACTAGAAAGCTAAATAGATAAGAAAAGCTAATGTTTCAGGTAACTAACTACTGTGCATTGTTCTTTATGCACCTACTCTATAGCCAAACAGCCAATAGCAGAGACCTTGATGTTTGTAACACTTTGTATCAGCGCCTATATCTCTATAAACTAACTTTTTTTGTTAGAGCTCTCACACTCTCACACAGCCTTATATGGTCGTCATGGCACATACCTATGCTGGAGAACATAGCTGCCAATATAAAGCAACTGGCGTAAAAATGCCAATGCCTGGGTGATAATGAGAAAAGATAAGTATAATCATTATCTTCTACCTTTTTTATCTTCCGACAGTCAACTTTTTCCTGATTGAATTCTGTGACGTGTCTCTGTGGTTTAATCTTAAAAGGTTGAAGCTTTTTTCTCCTCACACCATTAGTGTTTTAAATACTGTTGTAGTGAATTGGTATTCCAGCAGACTCCTCCTGAGTCAGTCACTGTCTATTTCTGTGAGTATGTTTGAAATAAAAGGATTTTGTAACTTGAAGAGATATTGCACGTATGCTCTATGACTTCCTATAAGGTCCTATATGGACACAGAAACCCTGACATTTTCAGAAAATCATATTTCAAACGTAATGTTTACACTACATATTTACTGTAATTTACCCAAGCAAAGCCTTCTGTTTAAGACATTTATACATTGAACATTGGTCATTAAAAAACAACCTATTTTGCTGCTCTGTAATTCAACACTAAGGTATGCACAAAAGTGTTAATGTTGAATTAATATTGGATTCTAACTATTTCATGGCCATTCAAAAAAAGGACTACTGTGAAACCGGGCACATCATGCACATGCAGGGACATAAAAACACTAAGTAAAGTAGCTTGTAACAAGATTGCTACTTTGTTTTGGATTTAAAACAACACATTCACCATCTCTCGGTCTGGGCATGACATGGCTCCGTTCCCGCGCCTGAATAGCGAATGAAAAGCTCATACGGTGAGATTCAGCAGTGGTGGGATGTTGGTTAGGATTAGGAAGTGGCTCTTTGAAGTAACACACACACACACACACACACACACACACACACACACACACACACACACACACACACACACACTATCTGATGAGGTTTTCGCCACGCTTCATTAATCACACTAAGCTACCTTCTCTTTTCGCTGTGACCTGCCATATATTTGGATTGAATAGATTATTTATTTGGTTCTACTTGAGTAACTTCAAATCAATAAAATATTTAGAAATATTTTGCAAATCTCATTTTAAAAAGCACATTTTGATATATATACTTTTTTATAAGTTCAAACTAGAGGAACCATTTTAGTTTTTGGAAAGGATGATAAATGACCTTTAGAGATGGGTATTTCTGGGAATACAGATTTGCTGAAGATACGTGTGACAGATTTAGGGTAAACATTGATTCAGTGTTGCAACCAGGGTTTGCCGAAACATTCAACACAACCTTCTGGTGACTGGGTTAGGTATAATGAAGATTCTCCCACAGAAAAAAATTAACAAACCGATATGAAAGGAGAACAACTTCCAGAGCGCACACTAGTATCCTGGCAGATTCTCTGGAATGCATTTTAGATTTTTCCCATAACCATTTTCATCTATCTCATCTGCTATCTTTATCCACAGGGAATGGCTCTGTACTCTTGTTAATGTGGCCGGAATGATAAAAGGAATTGACGTGTATTATCATTCGCCTCCTGCGAAAACTAAAGCGTGAGATGGAGGAGAGACTACCTAGGTATCTGTGGTATACCAGCACATGGTCAAAAGTTTAGGCCTATTAATGGATTTGAGGATGTGTGCGACCATTGACGGTGATGGTGTATGAATTTATTTGATAGTATTTCAGCATCGACCGAGGGAACGATAGACACAAGTTGAGCAAAGATGACGATAGCAATTGTCCCAAGCGATTACCTTTTCCTTCCACCCCTAACAGGATTGAGGTAAGCGGATACGCACTGTGACCTTCAAAAACACATTACATGCCCCAACAACCTTTTGTATTTGCTTTAGCTACCAAGGCTAGCTTTCCTGCTTGAATACCAAAATGTTTCAAACTTCCAAAAATAATCGATTACACATGAGCATGTCAAGAGACCTACATTTACAGATTTTACAGATTTTTTTCCTTTAATATACAATAAGATTTGTCTTCTGAAAAACTAATGCTGACTTGTGGCTCAGCGGGATGCTTGCAGAATTGATGAACTAAATATGTGCAGCCACTCGAGGCCCACTCAAGACACACTTTCTGCCTCATCAGCCTCTACTGATTGTAGTTGTGAAACAGAAAACTGAAAATAGCATTTTGCTATTTAATTAATCTCCCGATAATGATGCATGTCGTGGCACATTCTGTCGGATATGTTATTAGATTTGTTGCTTCAAGAAGACTGCATATTGGTTTATTACTATTATTATTAGTAGTAGTATTATTACATTATTACCAAGGTTATAACTATTTGGGAAACACTTTATAATAATGGACCATTCATTTAACATTATCTAAAAAGAAGTGTGCATTATGAAGTCCTTTCTAGAGTGTATTGATTGTGTCAAATTCCTACTAAGCCCCTGATGAAATTGTATTACACCACACAGCATGTGCCATTTGGTAATAATATAATTTATCTGTTTGAATGCTTTCATTTGCAAGATTGAGTGTAATGAGATATATTAAAACCTTGTCTTGTAACTATTGAACTGCAGCTATCGTCTTTGTAAGAAATGAAGAAAAGAAAATAGGCAAACATCTCAGAGCAGTTTGGTTAGTTAAAAGGCTCTAGTGCGGGTTTCCTTCAAAGGGGAGGTCAATGAATACTTTTAGTGGCACTTAACTTTTGATGCAATCCAATCGAAAGGAGTATAAATAGTTGAGTATCTTGAGTAAACCACTTCCTAATCACTCCAACGTGTCCAACCCCTGGCAACCTTGATTAAATCTACGATTGTACATGCACAACAGACATCCAATCGTCTGCTTCATCATCAATGTATTCTTACAAAAGAATGACTTATGATTTCCCAAAAATACAGATCTATTTATTTTATAGCATAAGGTCATTTTTGGATTCAGCTCATCAAACTTTCATGCACATTCCTGTACATAATGATACGTATATCTTATTTTGCCATACTCTTCAGCCCTACAAGACATGTGAATGCCTTATAGAGTAGAATCCTGCCATTTCAGATTCACGTTACAGTCTGACCTCTTTTCTCTTTACCTCTTCACCTGTATGACCTACTGAACTGAAAGTAGAGATCTCCTCCATCAATACAAAAGCTTTCTGACACATTTTTAGAAAAGGTTTCAAATCCACATTATGTAGACTTGCCACTGTAAAAATATTATATATATACTTTTAAGAGCTTCATCCACTCACACACACACACATTTTTTGCAGTAAAATATCTCAGTAACAAAACAGGAAACAAGGGGTAACTCCAGTCCTTGCAGTTTCAGATGCCGGCCCTGTCTCTGTGTTGTCTCCCCCCAGAAGTTCTGCTCTAACATAGTAGGTCTGCTTGATCGGAAGTTCTGCTATAACATATTTGGTTCTGCTGGATCAGATATCCTGTATCCTGCTATACCATAGTATGATTGCTGAATCGCAAATTATGTTAAACCAACCAGACCTGATATCGAAAAAGAATGCAGGGAAACAGGTGTTCAACCAGCGGAAGATGTCTCTCCATTTGTGACAGCATTACAATTTAGAATGTCCTTGGGAAAAGCATATGGCAGGGTCCAGATTGCTTACAATAGAGACTAGACTAGTATACATCTTGTAATTCAGAGAAAACAACATGCTTCAGTGTACCATTTTTCTCTCCTTGGTATAGATAATCTCTTGATGTCTTGGCCTATTTAGGCAGGACGATGAAGAAGATAGGGTCTATATGTTTTATCAAACGATGTGACTAGACAGCTACTTAAGCATGCTCATGTTTATGTGGAGGAATTTCAGCCTTTGGTTGCTTAGTCTTAATTTCATAGATCACAAAGGTGTGCATCCAGGGGCATCACTCATGTTTGGCGAGTCGGGAGCAATGTTTTTGGCCCCTGAGCTCGTCTGGGGGTCTTAAGTATCGTTGCATCATTCATGGTTGTTTAATCTTGATGCGTGACCATTGCATGAAGACATCCCTGGCTCCATGGAGGTTCCTGCAGTGGTGGGTTTGGGCGATTCAGAATGTTGTCATTTTGGCTTTGTTTAGTTGACTTGGCAGCGAGCGCATGCAGAGACCGTCCGGCCGGCTGACACCCCCCGGAGGAGAGCAGCGCGCCTGCCTGCCTCTGCAGTGCTCAGCCCGGAGCCGGCTGCCAAGACACGGAGACGCTAGGCTGCCCCCTTCTGAGGGAGGCACACACACACACACACATAATCACACACACAAGCAGGCGCACACACACATACGCACGCACGCACACACACACACACACACACAGATACACATACACGCACACAAACTCATACACACACAAGCACGCAGACACACACACACACACACACACACACACACACACACACACACACACACACACACACTTTTAATATCCATCTGTGAGTCTCTGTGTTTTTGAAACAGCTGTTGACTGCTTTGTCTCCATGTTATAATAATAATTATTAATAATGATACTAATGTATGTCTTTAATGGCTTACTGTATTTATTTATATAAATATATATATATATATTGGAACAGGTATAGCATTACCTTTAAAAGCCAGTGGATGAGGGATGATATGCAATGGATGAATGAAGGTTTTTAAAGTTGTGGCCCAGTGGAATTCAGTGTGACATCGGTCAGCTGGCTCAAGACCCTTACATCTCATTTGATGTCATACATAGTGAAGAGTGTGTTCAGGCCAATAAGCCCATGTGTGGGGTTTAGCATATGTGTCTGAGTGAATGGGTTTGCATAGTTGTGTTGGAAGGGGAGACATAATGGATTATGATTGATTATGTGATTATGATTATGATTATGAAGAAAGTATCACTTATCACTGACGTCTTAAGCCTTCTTACATCAACCTATATTATCAAATGATGTTGTAATTAATGAGCACATTGTGATGAAGGGAAGAACGGCCATACAAATGTGACTGCAATGACATTCATCTTGCTTTGTTACACAAGTGTCATTATATTAACAATTATTTAAGTGCAAAGTTATCCATGTTGGTTATACAACTGATAAGGTCACGGATGTCTATCTTATTGATAAGCATGTGGTGCACAATGAACCTAATCTCAGGTTTATAAACACAATATAGTTGCATTGTGCACATTTTATGCCCTCCAACCTCAGAAAGAGAATGGCAATCTCCAACAAGACAACGAACAATTACTCTCCTCATAAGGATATTTAATGATTGGTCACTTGGTTCTGTTGTTGTCATTAGTTTAGGCATAATTACAAAAAACAACTAAATCCGAGTCAGATAATTAGAAGCAAACCGCATCCGTTCCCACTAGGGTTGAGTGGCCCACATTTTGGAGGCGAGGCTCCCCCTCGCCAGACGCGGGGGCTAGAGTGAGGGTGCAGACAAGATGCACAATCTCTATAAATGTGTTCCTTTGTCATTCTCTCCCAATGGCTCACTATCCCCTGAGAAATGTTTTGTTGGGAGAAATTGTGGCATTTCCTGTGTCTGCACCTGTTCAGTCTTTTATGGGAACTTCTGTATTGCCAGTGTCTCGACCATTTAGGGCCAACTTAGAGTTCGGTCTCTGTCTCTGTCTCTTTCACCTAATCTCTGTCCCTGTCTCTGTCTCTGGCTCTGTGTCTCTCTCTGTGTCTCCATCACCTAGTCTCTCTGTCTCTGTCTCTGTCTCTCTTTCTCAGTCGCTCTCTGTGTCTCACTCTCACACACACACACACACACACACACACACACACACACACACACACACACACACACACACACACTGTTCAACTTGTCTGTTCAACTTGAATAAGTTGAACAGACACAACAAATCAACCCTTGATTTGAGTTAATCCGCTGACAAATGGATTTGCAAATGTACCATCACATTTACAGATGCTGTGTGAAATGCATGCGTGAAATACATTCAAACATAAATGTTTACTTGGACAGCAAACTTGTGCAATATAGGGTAAGTGATAATATCCACTATGGATTATTTGATGGAATCAATCATGCAAATAACCAATGTACTGGGTCAGGGACTGTATGCCTGTAACCAACTGCAGCCCCATTTCAATATCCATCCTTTAAAACAAAGTCCATTCCAGTGTTCAGGCTCCAATCATAAAGTTTTCCAGTCACAATCAGAAAGCAGAACATTTTCTTGTTTTTAATCATAATGCAGAAATTTTACCTAGGCCAATTACTGTAACTCCATCACTTATTGGATGCATTTGATTAATCAAATGCAAAACAAACTGTTATAAGCCCAGAGTGTCAATGTTTCAGATATATTTAGGCCTGGCATTCTTTGAAAGGAACACAATTATTTTCAGAGAACCAAAAAGTAATTTAAAAAGTTGTCAGTTACAAATATGTAAAGCATTGCTCCCTTGTTAGAGACATTAGGAAGCAGAAAACAAATAAATACATAAACTGATAAGCCCCACATCATGGTGACAATAAAAATGACAACATCTGTGATACTTTTTAGTATTTTTTTGCATTAATTGACGCCCCCAAATCCCAACAGCCGTCTTACACTGTTGCTGTCACTCAGCCAAGAGGCATCTCCTCACTAATGAAACAATATCCCCAACATGGAGGCTTACGTTATCCTCTGCCAGCATTTAAATATAATGACACATGAGACTAGTGTTTAACAATGTACACAAATCATTTAAAACATTGCAAGACTGCAACGTCATATAAGGCAGCTTGTTTTGTCCTTCTGGCATTATCTAATAAAATCTAATTACTTTTAATGCTTTGTCCAATGCAAATTAGTTCTTTTTTAACATAAGTGGTTGGCTGTAATTGGTGGAATCCAACAGTCCTGCATTCCATTGGATGACACTGCAGAGTGTACCAGTGGTATATTCTTTTGTTCATTCTGTTCTTCGATAAAAGCTGTCATGTCTTGGCCTTGAAGCCAATAATGGACTGCACTGATATGTGCTGATTAAGTGCAGAATCTACTTTCAGTCATGTTCAAAAAAGTACAGCAAATTGACAATACTAGACCAGCTACAAATGCATAGGCTCTTTGCCTTCATTGGCAATTATTTCATATTCCATATGGCCAAGTGCTGTCTTAAACAGAGAAGTTCAATAAGACAGGGGATGTCTTTGAGAAAATCTCCCATAGTCATTGATTATGTATTCTGAAAAACAACATGTTATTCTCTAAAGAATGAATAGACCTGTAGGTGGGTGGCCATTTGTGTGTGTGAGAGAGAGAGAGAGAGAGAGAGAGAGAGAGAGAGAGAGAGAGAGAGAGAGAGAGAGAGAGAGAGAGAGAGAGAGAGAGAGAGAGAGAGAGAGAGAGAGAGAGAGAGAGAGAGAGAGAGAGAGAGATGCAAACACGCAGGCCTGCATGGGGAGACTTACAAGCCCCCTGCCATTACCTTGAGGCCTATGGTAATTTTCAAGGCAATGACAACACATCGTTGAGGCAACCAATCCACCACCTGCTGTCTGGCCACCAGCCTAATTCAGCTCTGAAACCCCCCAGCAGGGATGATCCACACCTGGACGCCCCTGATAGCGTGATGTTAAGGGGAATCCGCCATACATTACTTTTAAAAGTCGGCAGCTTTCCACCTGCCGGCCTGTGTCAGAAAAGAGTGCAGTAAGTTTGACGCGAGTGTATCGTTAGTGACCACCGGGGCAGGAGAAGGTCCTGTGTGACAACGATGACAAGACTGTTAGATGCTCTTTAAGTCCCCTCTTTCAGAGAATTACAATGTAGTGTGAGGGAATGTTGTTAAGGAAATCTGGAAGACACACACACACACACACACACACACACACACACACACACACACACATGCACTAGTGACACACACACACACACACACACACACACACACACACACACACACACACACACACACACACACACACACACACACACAAACATCATGTGTGATCCTTTGAAATAGATTGTTTTTAATAGTATTCATATTAAGTGTATTCAATGTTGTAACCTCACTCTATATTAGGTATGGATAATGTGGGTCTGTCGTTACACAAGCTGACCCATGTGGTGCTCTGAGGTCCTCATCCTCTCTCTTGTGCGCTACACACAGCTCCTTTAGCTCCAAAGAATTTTAAACCTCTCTGTGTCCCGGGTCTATTGCATTTTCCTCGGTATTTTAAGCAAAGAGTATTGTGGTCTTAAAAGTCAGCTGGCATTAATTCCTCCCAGGCAAAGGATTTCAACTATGCTCTGGAAAGAAGCTTAGGTTTTGGTGTTTCCAAATCACTCTACATCATTTTGTTATTCATATACATTTATACACTTTTTTTTGTTCTTATTTTACATTAAAAACAACAGTTGTATTGGTAATATTGCTTATGATACAAATACATGCACAGCCATTGAGCCTTCATAATTCATAAATGATCTCGGAAAACAATTCAAACGTTTGTGTTTACTCTTGCTTTTATTGGTGTGGTTGTTTGCATTGCAAGGTGCTTCCAGTACATTTAACAGAAAACGTGTGGTTAAGAAAACCAGCAACGGTGTTAACCTCACAGTGATGGCTGTGTCTCGTGTAGAGTTCCCCCTGTCCGTTCACCCCTACAACAGCTTCTCCAGTGTCAACACGTGCACTCTGGCCAGCATCGAGATCCAGCGGTTGGCGTGCGTCTCACAGTGGGACGCCGTCTGGACAAAGCCCATCTTTCGGTACATGGTGTTGGCGGCCGCCTGTGGGGAGCTGCTGTCCACCAGCAGGCGCGTGTACCCGCGGCCCTCACAGGTCTCCAGGGCCTTCAGCGCCAGCAGCGACCCCAGGCCCCTGCGCCGACAACCGTACGACACGACCATGAGGGACAACTCGCCGTAGTGCTCCTCCCCCTCCTCCTCCTCCTCTTCTCCGGTCCGGTCCTCGCCCCTTCCACCGGACCCCCCCATGTCTCCTTTCACCCCCCGCACCGCCACCACCCCCACCACCCGGGTCCGCCCTCCCACCTCCGTCTCGGCCACCCAGAGGCCGTTCCCGTCCAGGAGGCCGGCCTCGCCCCGGGCGGCCTCCAGCCGCCGCTGCAGGTAGCCCTGGTGGACCTGGTGGCAGCAGTAGTAGAGCAGGCCAGCCCAGGCCCCGCCGAACAGCAGTGCCTGCAGGTAGGAGCTGCCGCCCAGCACGTAGCCAGCCATGCACACGCTCAGCGCCACACCCACGTGGTCCGGGTAGGCCAGGCTCCGGAAGAAGGCTGGGTACACATGCTCCAGCACGCCGTTGGACAGCAGCGCCAGCACGTCACACCGGTCTGACACCTCGTAGCCCCGGATGGAGAACTGGACTGGGGGGTGAGTGGGGTAAGGGAGAGGGAGGGAGGGAGGGAGGGAGGGAGAGGGGAGGGATGGGGGAGGGAGAGGAGAGAAAGAGGGCGGGAGGGAGGGAGGGAGGGGGGGGGGAGAGTGAATGGCGGTTCAGGGAGAGAGAGGAAGTGAGGGAGTGGCGAGCGAGAGGATGGGGGAGGTTAAAGGGGGTAAGAGAGAGGGAGAGGGGGAGAAAGTTGTAGAGAGAGTCAGGGGGGGTATTATAGTTTATTAAGGCTAATCTGCCTCGTGGGACTATTACAGAATCTGGTTGTATTTTACTCTTTTTATAGTATAATTATGGTTAAAGTTGCTTCAGTTACACCTGGAAAATATAACAACACATAAACATTATACACAATACACATTGTATTGTGTATAATATGTGAACATTATACACATATATTGAATACACCTAATTATATCTAACGACTATGTACAAATCAATAATGGATGTAACAGATATTAACTTTCCACAAGAAGAATTTGCAACCCCCCGGATGCACTGCCCAATTCCCAATTGAGTAAAAGTAAGTAAAACGTATTAAAACTTGAAGTGAATTTCCCAAAGTATCATTTTAAAATATGCCTTATCTCAGCAGCTATCGTATCAAACTCTATATAAAATATTTACTTACGGTTGTTTTTCTTTTCCATGCTTTTGCCTCTTTTCCCTCGTCGTTGGTTAAGTCTAAAGCCTTCAGGACCAGTCCTCCCTCTGGCTACTTTCTCCACACTCTGAATATAGGCTACAGATTGGGATAATCACCCATTCACAGAGAGGATTACAATTAGTCTGGGCATGCTCACCTACACACTCATATATGCAGACATATATGTACACACACACACACACACACACACACACACACACACACACACACACACACACACACACACACACACACACACACACACACACACACAGTCACACTTGCACACATCTACTGTATGTAAATAGATGGCAGACTGGTGGTTTTAACCTTTGATTTACAGTTCTTTCATAAGCCATATTGTTTTACGTCTTTTCTTATTTTTAGGAGCCAGATGACTGTTGATTGCAGTATGATACAATGAATGAATGAGTCACCCAGTATTAAACAAGCTTGAGAGAGATTGTGTTTTAATTTGGCTCCCTGTTTACCAATCTATTACCATGGAAGAACAATATAACAAGGTGTATCATTCGCTCTGAATACTGATCATATTTGAGGTACACCTACACTCCGTGCTCTTCCTGGATATCTGTGCTGAGGGTGGGATTAAATAAACATTCCTAGTACACCAAACTAATTAAACAAATGTTTTGGTGGAACTGTCACAGGTATCAACTTCCATGCCCCATATCTCTATCACACGCCAGACTAGAAGACAAAAGAAGTAAAAGGAATAATGAATAATGGACAACATGTCCAATGTTTTTTCTCAGTGTCTGACTGAGGTATAATTGACTCTCATTTATTCTGCAGTGGGAGGGCCTTCACTGCTGTTTAAACAGCTTCAGGGCTCAGGAAGCTGCAGGGCTCCCTGGGAACAGGAGGGTCCACTGACTGGCAGCTTCATCTGAATGCAACAATGACTTTCAGTTTGTGAAGCTCAATGTTGGAGGGATTGTGCTCTGAAAACACATTTTTGGTATGTCAAGTGTAACAGAATCTTGTTGCACATGTAATGACATCCTATTGTAAGGCCTATGTGTTTTTCTGGAGAGCTGGAGAGCTGGTGTTAGAGCTGGGAGTAGGACTGGGGGTAGAGATGGGTGTAAATAAATGGATGTAGAATTGCCTGGTGATGGAGCTGGAGGTAAGCTGGTTGTAGAGATGGGGTAGAGAAGGTGGTGGAGCTGGTTGTAGAGATGGGGTAGAGGTGGTGGAGCAGGAGGTAGAGATGGGGTAGAGGTGGAGGAGCTGGAGGTAGAGATGGGGTAGAAAAGGTGGAGGAGCAGGAGGTAGGGCTCAACTAACAAAACAACTTTCAAAAGGAGGATGTTTTGACCCAAGGGTTTGAATGAGAATCAAAGAGAAATAAAGATTCCATCGGGTGTATGTTATTTTATACATGCAGGTAAGGATTAAAGAGAAGAAATGAGTCCAAAATAAAATAATAATGGTACACTTGAAAATGTTTTCCTTGATAATATTTTTCTTGGCTTCTTCTTTATTAAGCTAAACAGCAAGGGACAATACATAATTCAGGATACACTCAATTCATACACACTCTCTGCCACACCACTAGCTCTTTTCCTGAATTTAGATATACTTGACACTGATACAAAATTAATTTCAATAACAACATTTTATTGTAGTCATGCCCACCTGCCTGTCTGGCTGTCTGACGGTCTGCCTGTCTGTCTGTCTGTCTGTCTGTCTGTCTGTCTGTTTGCCTGCCTGTCTGTCTGTCTGCCTGTCTAAAAGCATTTGTGCTGCTGGGTTAACATCTATTTGATGTTTGATAAATCCAGAGCTATAGACAGGCCTACTGTTAATCAGAAAGGAGATTGAAACATTGCCTCGGCGTCTGCAATAAGAGACGAAAGGCCTCCTCTTCACTGTGCTGCTGTTTACTCACCACCTCTCTCCACGGCATCTGAATATAGACACATACTTAATGTATATGTATTTATGTAAACTGCTATCTCTTTTCAATTGCAACAATAACAAGTAACAAGGCAAAAATACAAGTGTGAGTGAACAAGAAAAAACACTAAATAAAACCTATCTGGATTTGTGTTAACAGCCCGTGGTGCCATAGCATCCAGGCTAAACAGTGATATTGTAGCTGAGGCTCATCACAGCTTCTCTGGGGTAAAGTTGGGGAGGCTGCAACGGCGGCAGCCTGAATCTAAACTCCATCTATCACACTTAAAACGCTGCCCACATCCGCCCGGCCACCGATATGCCAAGGGTGCTGGGGGATTAGGGTTATTGTGTTGCGGGATGAACAGTGAATAAACATTGGGTCGTTTCCACATAAGTGGTGGTTGGAATTATTCAAGGTTAATTAAAACTGACTCGTGACAGCGGATCAGAGGAATTAATGCACGTCTCTGAATAGTCACAAAGGAAAGGATGTCTCACTTCTGAACGAAGGTTGCTACTTCATGGACCAGAGAGAGGGAATGGAGAGAATGGAGTATTTTGATGGCAGACGTAGTTGCTGAAGTGGATGTGTGGAGCTATAGGAGACAGGGAGGTTCCATTAGACCTGCCCATTAACTCTAATAATGGCAGAATTTCAGCTTTAATTGAAAAGATAAACCGTTGAACCAAAACTCGGATCGATTGTCCTCTTAGTCTCTCCACCACATGCAATCAATCACTAATCATCTGGTGGTTCCACACTCCACACTGCAGAACTATTGACCTATTCCCTTTGGCTGCATCATTTAAATCATAGAAATATTAAAGTTGTAATAGGTGACTTGTCTTGGCAACTGATATCTTCATCTGAAGAGCCTTGTATGACAAATGCGCTAGTCCCTAAGTCATTATGCATCAAAACAAATTTCTTGGCGCACATTTTACACGGTTGAAAGACTTCTTTGGAATATAAAGTGAATGGGGGATTAAAAAAGTGAAAATGAAACATCCACAGTTTTACTCATTCTTATTCATCTTATTCATCTCCCTCTTGGGTGAGGCTCAGGCCATGTATATGAATGCAAGTTGGGTGGAGGGGGGGTGGGAAATAAAACATAAAAAGGTTCCATCAGTGAACAGCAGAAGTTTTCCAGATGGTCAGCCTTAATTGTAGCCTTAATATGCAGATGACAAAGCAGCTGCTTTCAGATTTTGTCAAATGTTTTATTTTTTTTGTGTTAATATTGAGGTCTCAGAGTCACAGTGTAGGTAATATGGTGCACTGGGATTCAATTTACAAGGTGCATGAGAATCAATATATATTCAACAACCTATTGTTCTGGCTGGTCTAGTATCTGGCTGGGATAGTAAATTAAAACCCTCAGCATAGTTTTATCCATATCCTCGTTTTGAGTTTTCTACTATTACCCCTTACGTTATTGCACTATACCTGCACAATCCTATTTTAATAACAGTGCTTTTGACTATTCATATTTTATTATCTTATTTTATTTATCCTTCTCTTTTTTATCTTTATTTATCTTACTTGTTGTGTAATTTATTACTCCTGTCACTTATCTTTCATTGTCTTACATGTATCTTATACTGGTAAGAGTTGAGGATGCCTATAATTCAAGCATTTTATGGCCATTGATGGCTTCTATTTATTATTCTCTAAAGGGTTCGGCTGTACTCACCTGAAAATGAGGTGAATATAATCACCTGAATAAATGGCATCAACTTAAACACAGCTGTGTATCATTAAGCTTCACAAACAGGGGATGCAGAGGATTAACATTCCTACTTATTTATACCTAGCACACTTTATATGCAGAATATTAAACTACCAGCCCAGGAAAATATGCATAGGTGTAAAATACATTTATTACACTACAAACCACGTCTATTTTGTTATTTGGACCTGTGTCATCAATCATTTAAAGACCATTTCCCAACAAGAGCCATCTGTACCAAAGCTGACACACTTTCTAGCCCACATTATGAAGATGTATAGTGTTAGTTTAAATCTTTGTTCAATGTATCAATAAAAATACATTTTCATCGTAGGGGTCAGTGATGGTCAATGACACACTTTGGTGAGGTAGGCGGTTGGTTGTATTTCAAATTCTCCCCTTTGTTTCAGTGTTGATGTAATCAAAATGTTATGATATAATGTAATAATATAATTCTTCTTATATAATACATATTACTACGCAGGTGGATAAAATTAAAATGTGTGTCATATTTGAGTGATAATAAACATGTTGTGTTACTGAGAGGATTATGGTGAGCAAAAACATTCAGCAATACCTCACAATAAAGTATTTCACTGGGTTAAACTGTGCTTGGATGATACAAAGCATTTTAGTTCAGATAATAATGCAACCTTCATGTGTGATGGTCAGTAGTGGATAGTTTCAATATAACATCAACTGTCAACAGTTAACACTGCGCCCTACATTTCTAGTTATCTTATTGTCTATATAAAGACATATCTTATATATGTAGTTTTACGTCATCTCTCATCTCATCTTCAATCCGCTTTTCCGGGGTTGGGTCGCTGGGGCAGCAGCTCCAGCAGGGGGCCCCAGACTTCCCTTTCCCGGGCGACATTGACCAGTTCTGACCTCGACCCGAGGCGTTCCCAGGCCAGTGTTGAGATATAATCTCTCCACCTAGTTCTGGGTGTTCCCCGAGGTCTCCTCCCCACGTTGTGCCTGAAACAGCTCCCTATGTAGTTTTATTCTAGTTTATTCTATGTGTATCTCTTTAATTATACTGTCCTGTACTTTCAGCACCTGGATCAAGTACTATCTTATCTTATTTTATCTTAGTAGGTCAGAGAAACAAGCTGTCGTCTGGACAGTAGTAGTCTCTGGGACAGATGGCGTAGAATTACAGATGCTGGCACCCTTAAAAGTGTTTCTTAGGGGTGGCCAGATGGGCCACTGACACCTAATACTGGTACAGTTAACATTTTGGCAATCCTGTTTAATGTTTTATGTATCTGAATATACAGGTGTTCTTAAATTATGCTAGGTTTCCTTTTCGTTAATAAGATAAATATACAGCTTTAAGGATTTCATTTATTGTGAAGAGCAAAACATTTACATGGCTTGGCTGGCTATGCATTTGTTATTTGCTTTCGAACTATTCAGAAAATTATACATTGTTAATATAAATGAATAGTGCCACATGTAAAATATCAGATAAAGGCATATAATACCAAGCATATAAGGCATATGGGACTATACATTATTTATTTAAATTAATAGCTCTAATGTAAAATGTCTGATATATGCATATTATAAGCTCTAGGCACATTATGCACATGTGAATATACATTATTGATTTAAATGACTAGTCCCTTATGTAACTTATCAGACAGGCGTATAATGCATAAATAGCATATAATGTTACTGCTTCCTGCTACACTGCACTGCTTCCTGCTACACTACACTGCTTCCTGCTAGAGAAGCTAACAGCTGCGGCTTGCGGGAAGGCGTGGCTGGACGACCAGCCCTGCCTAGAAAGGTCCAGCCCCGCCCACAATACTGTTTTAGCATACCTGTTCCGGTTGCGGTTGAGAAGAAGGAAGACTGAAAGTCCATCATGTCGGTGAGTGTTGAATGTCAAAGCCTCATTCACATGTACTGAGGAGTGAAATAAGTTTTATTGCAGATAATTGTTGTTATGAATCTGTAGGTTTATTATTACAGGTCCTGAAGCCTAAACTACAAAGTGGAGAGGACTATTAGCTGTCTACTCCACCCCCCCCCCCATCCACAACACATCAACACATACCATGACCGCTGCCTAAACAAAGCCAAATCCATTGTCAGGGATGACACCCACCCAAACCATGGACTTTTCACCCTTCGTAAAGGGTGTAAATATGTATAAGTTCTGAAAAATATGAAAAAGCAATAATAATGATTATTACTACTTAATACGTGACAAATTAGTCTATTTAAATAAAGGCTAGTCACCTCCCAAATAAAGTTGTGAAAGCACACGGTGCATGGCGTGTCTGATTTTGTTGTATTGCTCTTTACTTACCACTGCATTAATTTTGTTATTATACAGGCCAGAGGATAATCCACCAAAAATATATATTTTTAATTTTATTTATGTAGCCTAGTTAAGAGAGAGAACGGTAAATAAACTCGAAGGATTTTTACATCGGATAGCTAGTGGCGTTATTGTCATGACAACAGAGCCAGCAATAAAGTCAAGGTAAATCAACTCTTTCTACCAGTCAGACTCATCACAGGTCGCAACACTATATAACCTTTAACGTTCACCCAAAGTAACAGATCAAGTAGCCTTAATCAAGTGAATAAATTGATGAATATATAAATGAATCATTACATGCATACATGAATCACAGCGCTCTATAATAATTCCAGTGTTGGCGCCCATTGGCAATTTATTCACAATCAGTTGTGGGAAAGTGTCAGAAATATGACTGTATAACAGTTATGAATTATGTTCATTATTTAGGCTTATTATTTGTTTATTAATTTAGTTTGGCTCTCCTTAAATTCACGCTTCAAAACGCACGACTTTTACTTCTAAGGCGAGCTTTACTTTGAAGGCGAGCTGTCTCTGTTTCCGGCTCTCGACTTCCTTGTTCAAATATCATTGTACAACTTGGTTAATGAAACAAACTGACGCTTTGGCGCGCTGAATTGCTTTGCACGTTTCGGACAATGAAATTAGGCAATACCCCCTAAACTGGCCTGTTTCATTATACAACATGAACAACTGTAAATTAATTATACGAAATACACTTATGTACACGGACCGTTCGTTCTGTCGACAATCCACAACGTGCTCTCTTCTATCAGCAAGACTCACTTAAATTGAGGAATTCGTGACGTTTGAAACGCTTGGAAATGTAAGTTACTTCGATTTTTGATATTGAATTCTAGTTATCAGGTGATTTTGAATAACCTTGTTAGGTTTCATGAAATACATCTGAACTGAAGTGTTTTTGTTAGAAACTGCTTTTGCTAAGTCAGTTAGTGCTAGCATCTCAAGGACGTTGTGGTGGGCTTTAGCCAAATAACATAGTTAAAGAGTTGTTCAAAAGTTTCAGCCATGCAACCAATTATATCATTTATTTGTTCACTTAATTTGTTATTATCGTTGTGCAACCAGGACTCTCGTATCTGTTGGGAAAAACAGTCTGCCTAGTTACTTGACCAGATAAAATGAGACGGAGAGGTAATAAAGTGTCAGCACGAGGCCCTCGGATTTATTGAGTAAAGTGGCAAAGGTAATACTGATTCATAAAGCGTGAGAGATCGAATATTCTACGTCCCCTAACAGCGCTGAGGTCGTCTGGAGCTTCGCCTCCGTGGAAGTTCTGCTTCAGAAGAGCACCCCGTGATCCGGTGCATGTGAAACTTATAGTTCTTTCCTAGCCAGGTGTGTGTGGTAGACTTTGTGTGGGTTATCGAGGGTTCTCTTGTCCCTGAGCCTCCGGGTTGTGTTGTCTTTCTGTGTGATATGTGTGTCCTCGCCATCTAGCTGTGACAGAGTGTTCTCCGCAGACTGATAGGGGGGCTCGAGGGTCATCTTGACCCTCTTGAATGTGTGTTGTGTTCGTTAGGTTTGGACCCAGAGTTGACTATATTCGTAATGTAATGTGTCCGTTAGGTTATTTTTGCCCATCATATCACAGGTTGTTAGGCTAGGCTAGTTAGCTAGGCTAAAGAGTTGTTCAAAAGTTTCAACCATGCAACCAACTATATCATTCATTTGTTCACTTAATTTGTTATTATCGTTGTGCAACCAGGACTCTCGTATCGCAAGTTGTTTAATGAGAACACAATTCGGTGTTTAGCTAGGCTAGTTGCACACGTCTTTTTTATGTAGACTAGCCTAGTCAAGGCCTGCGGTTCGATGAATACTTTTCTATTAGATGTAGGTACCCAATGTGTTCGCGTTATCCATACAGCATGGCCTTTTCATGCATTTTAATTGCCCATAGATAGGCTACACCAGCGGTCCCCAACCACCGGGCCATTCAGATCTTAGCAGATCTTAGCTAGATTCCTGACCGGGCCTATGGCCGGCGGCGGAACCCCGACCGCGGAGCCCCCCGGCGGCGGAGCTAAGATCTGAATATTAGCCCCAGCTTGATGATTCGGATCTTAGATTATGGTAGGTGAAAAGTTTGGACCCCTGGGCTACACTATCCATTGGAAATTGACACCGTTTCTTGTCGGTGAGTTCGCCTTAGCACTACAGGCATCATGCACTTGGCACGTGATCAGACCACCAGCTCGGTCCTTGGAGTTGTTGGTCATAGCACATTGAGACTAGTGCCGCGGTCAGTCGACCGCCTATTTATTTTTGTTCTCCAAACGGCTCACTGTAAGTTCACCTCCGCACAAGTCTGTGCGCTGTGCGCGCCCTGCTGGTTAATCTGCTATCCTCTTTCTTCCCCCCCCCCCCGCCTTCAAGTCGAGTATTTCAGGCCAACTGGTAAAGGAGTGTCACGGCTTTCAAACACACAAACCATAAAGCCTATGGACGCCTCAGGACGGACTAGTCAACGCGCTGCGGCATCACTCGGGCAGGTTGTAGTGTGTGTGTGTGTGTGTGTGTGTGTGTGTGTGTGTGTGTGTGTGTGTGTGTGTGTGTGTGTGTGTGTGTGTGTGTGTGTGTGTGTGTGTGTGTGTGTGTGTGTGTGTGTGTGTGTGTGTGTGTGTGTGTGTGTGTGCGCGCGCGATTTCAAAGTAACAAACTCAAAGCCGATGCATGCGTCCAAAACTATTCGTTCAAAACCAAATAAACAACACAAACAGCGTCCCTTATTCGCTTTAAATACTTTACCGCGCCGTATTAATTCCCAAGTTTTGAAAGAAAAAAAAAATATTTGAAGCGAATAAGCGACGCTGTTTTTGATTTTTTTTTTTTTGATTTGGTTTTGAATTAAGTTTTGGATGCATGCATCGGCTTTGAGTTTTTGTTTGTCACTTTGAAATCGCATATGCTCGCAATACACACACGCACGTTCATTCACGCAAGCAGGCACCCACTACAACCTGGAGAGGCTGTAAATGCTTTTAAAAATGATAATGGCTATAGACAATTTTTGACCGGTTACAAATTCTCCCAATTTACTTACTATTCCTCTGTACATATTTGTTTTTTCCTGCATTTTACAGATTTGTGAGGAGTTTTTCTGTATTACAAACAAAGATCTACTCGGAACATTCAGAGCTGCAGAGTTTGGCAAGGACCTGAAGGAGATACTGAGAAAGCTTGATGATGAGGTGTGTGCACAGTACAGTACCAAACAATACTTTTGCCCAGATGAAATTCAATCTGTTGAATTACAATTAGTCTTGCTATTATTAGAGCTATTTCTATTTTCTATTTTTCTATTTTTTCTTTTTTTCTTTGAGACCACCAACATCGCCAGACACGGCAAGGAAGCAGCCATGAAAGGACTTCCTGTGTTCCTACGTGAAGATCCTAATCTATTTTTCAAGCAGTGTCTTGTAAGTATTAATGGTCATTAATATAAATTTTACAAGCATAGAGATACAATTGTAAAATGAAGATACTGTAATTGAAAATGCTACACAAGTAGAAAATCTGAAAGTTTATTTCTGTTTCGCCCTCGGACTGCTTGAGAGAGGGAAGGGAAGTTAATTGCCTGTCTTATATAAAAGCTTATTGGTTGTGAAGTGAGTCCCTCTAGCGCATTTGACAGGGGTTTTAGATTATACCATGAGGAAGATGCTGCTTTGATATACAGGTTGTTGTCGGCAAATGTTAGACCGAGGCTACCTGCTTTGGCTAGAACTAGGGGGCTAGATCACAGCCATATCACTCACCACCTGTCAGGTCATTCTTTTGATACTAGTGATTAGGTCTA
Source organism: Micromesistius poutassou (assembly GCF_964030765.1). Taxonomy (NCBI): domain Eukaryota; kingdom Metazoa; phylum Chordata; class Actinopteri; order Gadiformes; family Gadidae; genus Micromesistius; species Micromesistius poutassou. The sequence goes on along the minus strand of NC_140285.1, from coordinate 8,182,366 downwards.
GGCCTCTACAGGCTACAAGCTATTATTTTTCTTACAGTCTGAGTCAAATGTTCTGGGCCATATAACTACAAGGGTGATATACTCTTCTACATTGGGTTGGAACCATTTCCTTGGTTTTGTGGACATTGCAGGTTATGCTGGTGAGCTGGCACGCATCTCACAGGGGTGAATTATACCATAGATTATAGATAGATAGATTATACCATGAGGGAAGATGCTTTTATTGAGCTGGCTCCTCTCTGGTCTTTTATCTGTTTAAATGTGCGCTATGCATGATGGTGGAAGTTCAGTTTGTATTATTTGTTTAAATTTCTTGGTTGATGCTTTTGCCCAACAGAACGTAGAGTAGGTTTAAAGTTTAGGATCACTTTGAATTTTCTTGTTTTCAATGGAAACACACATGAGTTATCCTGCATAGGAAATATTGGAGACCAAATCCTGTCTTTATTCATTTTTTCCAGATTCATATGGTGGTCTTATCATGGTAAACTAGCTCATTGTCAGGTGTTTAACAGCGACACACACTCGGAGACAGTAAAGAAAGACGGGTCCTAGCTGCTACGTGCGTTTGATGTGCTCTCACCGTTCTCATGCACACAATTGTTTTTTTAATACATAAATTAAAGGCTTGCGGTTTGTCCACGATGCGGCCTATATGTGGGAAATTATGGTAGTGTAGTTTACATAGTTTTCATAGTTATCAGCCTACGTGCTGCTGAGAAGACCAGAGGTTTTTTTACAACACCCTCAGGGGTCGCATAGCTATTGGATCATGAGGAGATATTAGCTGAATGCTAGGAAATGTTATTTGTTTAAAGGTCCCATGGCATGCTATTTTATGGATGCTTTAATAAAGGTGTTAGTGGGCCCCTAATACAGTATTTGAAGACGTTCAAGAAACTCAGCCTTGGTGCAGAGACAGAGTTACAGCCACTACGAGCCAGTCCCACAATGAGCTCTCCACAAATGTGCTGGTTTTTAGAGGCGGGTCAAGGTGGAGGGTGGGAGTGTGGCCCTGAGCAGCTTGTGGCCACGGTACCATGCGCTAGTGTTTACAGTGGAACACTGAACACTCCGGGTGCTCCGGTGGGAGTCCTGGAGCTCTGTATCTAAATTAAAACTGCGCACAGTGATGAACGGGACCTCGTACCGGCTTGCGGCCGCGTCACGTGCCGTCGTAACATGTGGGCTGGCAAGATGTGCACATGTTAGGACCGCACGTGACGCAGCCGCAAGCCGGTACGAGGTCCCGTTCATCACTGCGCGCAGTTTTAAAAAAGCGCAGTTTTAAAAATGTTCGCGAATTTATGTAATCTGTAGAAGCAGATGAGATAAATTCCCTAGGAGGAGTTTGTTGAAATACAATTAGGGCGAAAATTCCATTCAAAGCGGCCAACTTTGACGGCACGCCACGGACACGCCCTTCGTTTTCATATTGTGGGTTAATTTGCCCTAAATTCAAGCTTTCTGCCCGAGTTCATCTCCATCAGAAAATAGTTCCTATAGTAAAAGCGCCTTGTTCCTACTGCGCAAGTGAAACAATGTAACAGTTGAACGTTGTTATGGAAACTAGGCTCATGAAAGTAGTTTCAGCTAGTTAGCGTAGCGATACTTTCTGTAATTAGGCACATTATTTTTGTCCGTTCTTTCACCAGGCATTTAAACACACTCTAGAATGGGAATTGACCAATCGGAGTGCTTACTTAAACTTGTGTGTTATTGAATACCACATTAAGTCAGCTTTACAAATTTTCTAATTTTTCCCATGGACAGCACCAGATAGGCTTGAATGACGGGGATATGGATCAGTATACACCGGAATGGTCCTTCAACAACAAAGCTAAAATGACAGACAACTTCATATTGGATATGACAATCCAATTTGAGATGCCTGGCTCCCTACAAGACATGTAGTATGTGATGTGAGTTTGAATTGAAAATCATATTTCTTAATGTCCTCAAACAGGAAACTGATCCAGATGACGTGGCTGCCAAGGGAGTCACTGTGGGAATTCTGTATGTCCTGTGTGGCTGAAGCCTCATCCCCCAAGATCCAAAACATCGCACTCATCTTAGAGGAATCCATAGTAGTAAAGGACCTTCCGGATACTCCCATGGCCTACCTTCTCGGCCTCCTTTATGCACTCAATATTTCCTATCCGGAGGACCTTAAGTACACCTTTGAAACACGTGTTCCTGGATAATGGCCCAAAATGCTCTGTGTGCGATCTCTAAAGAAAAAGCTTTGTCTTGTCTAAACGTTGCAAAAAGAAAAGTGAAATAAAGAAACAGGTTTTCCCTCTTGGAGTCAGCTCTGATTAGCAGCTGTGAAATTTGACAAGTTCACATAATTGTTTTGTGTTGTGTTCTCAGACTAATTGCTGGTTAATAACTCAAAAGTTTGTAAAATGTGTGTTACACCCATTTGTAAGTTATGTAGTTATTGCTAATAAGGCAATGTGAAATTTGACATTGATTTATTTTATTTATATTTTTCTACATTGCTACATTGATTGTTCTAGCAAAATGTTAATGCAGAATGTATTTTCAAGTTAGACCTGTGAAGCCATACGTGTCAAGACAGCTGTGAATGACATGTTATGTGAATTTTAACAGAACTTTTTCATGTTAATTCTCTTGATGCCCATAGTCATCTCTGACCAGCAGCTGGCAAACTAATGTTTTAAGTGTTTATCACACATTTTATTGTCTTAAATTGTATTTTAGATGCATCTGAGCAGGGATTATTGTTCTAGCATAAGTGTAACTGCAGAATGTTTTTCAAGTTATACCTGAATATTTGGCCATATTGTTGAATTTGAAATTCACACTTTGATCAATGACTAGCAGCTGTGAATGACATGTCATGTGAAATTTAACACTGAACCTTTTCATGTTAATTCTCTTGATGCCCATAGTCACCTCTGACCAGCAGCTGGCAAACTAATGTTTTAAGTGTTTATCAAGTGAAGAATGGGGAGAGCGCACCCTAGGGCTGAGAAGTTCCAAAAGTATTTTAAAAGCCGAAACAACAATTACAGGACACATAAACAAGGAAAAGTTTCGGGTCTAGCCCTTCATCCGTGTTCCTTGTACGTGATGCGTCACAGGGCGCAGCGGCCTTTTATAGGCTCGCCTGCCAATCACCCAATCACCCCAAGACACATGAGTGTGTTTGGGGTCACAGTGTATCCAAATCACCAAAGTTACACCACAGGTACTATAATATCACGATTATATACAAACATGTACAGGAGATATAACATTTGTATACAGAAACAGTCACATTTTAATAGTGATACCATATTTAAATTTAAATTAAAAAAAAAATATATATAAAACAAGAATATTTAGAGAAAGGTACACATCACCCTTATCAAAAGCAATATCATCATAGCACATTAGGTTATCTTGCGTCCATGTTGGCCTAGTCCATTATTCAACCAACTATTCTAATGACAACAGTTACAGCGAACATGTTAAGGTAAATTCATCATTGATACCTCATAGACTGTCTCCTAAGACCAGTTCAGACCAAAGATTCGCGACGCAACGAGACTCTTTTGGGACGTCGCAGGGGAAAAGTTGCAGCAGTGTGAACTGGTCGTCGCAAGGCGGCTGATGCCGTTGCAAGGAGTCCCCAAAGATTGAACATGTCAAATCGCCAGGTCCAGTTTTAGAACTCAACGATGTGGCTATTTCTCTTAAGCCAATCAGGACAGAGCACAACAATTTAGGCTTATTAAGTACAAGTTGTAGATGCTAACGGTATTATCTTTGGTTTTGCACCGCACTTATTTAACATGCCCTGCAAATGTATAAATCAGTGTTCGAATTACGTGGGAGCCAGAGGGAACCGAGCTCCAAAAAGGCAAAGTCAAAAAGCTGAGGGGTCTCATATCTGAAGGTGTCTGCCATATTTGGCATTGTAATTTCATCTTAAACAACACTCATCCATCCCCGTGCAGTCTCTTACCATTAAAGATGTTTGATTAAAATATAGGCTAGCCTACTATACGTCACGTAGACTCATTTCACGGATTCCTGTGAGACCGGGTTGCCTTAATTACATCGGTCGCATTTGTCAGGTGAAAACTAAATGTCAAGGGAAAGAGGCGGTGGTTGAAAATAGTATTTCGATCGCTTATTAAGTTCACTCGTGGCGTGTAATGGTTTATTCGTTTCCCTGTATAATTTCCTTAATTTAGAAGACAGTTAAAAAATAATAATAAAAAAATAATGATTAAAAAAATGATATGAAAAAAAAAATATCTAAAAAAAATTTCTAAAAATTTTTTTTATGAAAAAAAAAATTAGATTAAAAAAAAAATTATGAAAAAAAAAAATTATATAAAAAAAATTATATAAAATTTTTTTTATAAATTAAAAAAATAATTAAAAAAAATTGGGCCTGCGCACAAATAATTTTTTTTGGACTTGCGCGTGCATCTTTTTTTTGGACATGCGCACGCGCATCTTTTTTTGGACCTGCGCGCGCATCTTTTTTTGGACATGTGCGCGCAGGTCCAAAAAAAGATGCGCGTGCCATGTCCAAAAAAAGATGCGCGTGCGCATGTCTAAAAAAAAGATGCGCGCGCAGGTCCAAAAAAAGATGCGCATGCGCATGTCCAAAAAAAAGATGCGTGCGCAGGTCCAAAAAAAATGATGCGCGCGCAGGTCCAAAAAAAAACATTTGTGCGCAGGTTTTTTAATTTATAATTATTTTTTATATATTTTTTTTTATATAATTTTTTTTTCATATATATATATTTTTTCATAATTTTTTTTTCATAATTTTTTTTATATCTTTTTTTAATAAAAAAAAATTTTTTCATATATTTTTTTTCATATCTTTTTAAAATCAGTTTTTATATATATTTATATATATTTTTATAATTATTATTATTTTTTTTATTTAATAATAGGTAAGACCGCACAGGGATGGATAATGAGCGTTGTTTAAGATGAAATTACAATGCCAAATATGGCAGACAACTTCAGATATATGAGAGACCCCCTCAGTTTTTTTGACTTTGTTGCCTTTTTGGGAGCTTGGTTCCCTCTGGCTCCCACGTAATTCGATTTATACATTTCAGAGCTGCCAACTTGCACGGTTTCATCGTGTGACACACGTTTTTGCCTGCTTACACACGCCACACATCCAATTTCTCACGGCCAAAAAAACAAAAAACACGCGTCCCTCCGTCCCCCCCCGTCAACAATCACGATCGCCCCCCACCCCCACAGTCAACATTTACACCCGCGGACCCTGCTATAAGGTAGGCCTATGCATTACAAGATTCTACAGAATCTCACGCCAGTAATGTAATGCATTACTGAACTGGTCGTAGGAGACCATTCGGGAACCATGCCTATGTAGGTAAACAAATGATACGTCTAAACGTAGGAGTCTTTGTAGCGCGTTAAGATTGGATGTTATCGGGAAACCGGGCCCAAAGCTCTTCTGACTGCGCAGATTCCACAAGATGGATCATATCTGAAGCTGACTGGTTCCACGTTGCTTAGCAAAGTAAACATTCGTTGAAAAACACACAACATAAAGCATGTCAAATGTAAGTAACATAATTAATATACCTTTCCCATATCTGACCCAACTCTGTCTCTGGGACTTGCTGGTGGTTGACTGGTGTGCATTTACAGTTATGGCCAACATTATGACAGCCTCTAAACTCGCTTCAGTAAAGATATAAGACTATACAAGCTATAGTTATAGTAGGCACACAAAATATTACATATGTGTGTCCAGAAAAACGTGAGATTTCAAGACAGTTGACAGATAAACGGCCATCATTGGATCAAATCAATATTTAATATCACGTCCATCAATCATGAAAAACAAATTTAAAAGCTACTGAATAGTAAAAAAAAAAAAGCATGGCGTTTAGTGAGTTGAAGAGATTACTTCCAACGAGAACCTCCATTCGAGAACTTGATTAGCAGAATATAACCACAAGGTGTTGCAGTAGACTGTTTTATAGGCCTATTACAAGAATAAGCAGACTGTAAAGCACTGAAAACTACCAGCTTATATCAGAGGCACAATGGTAGTCTCCTATACTATATTCAATCTCCAAGTTGGAACTTGCAAACGCACAGCATGAAAGTAAATTAGAGACCAAAGTCTATAGGCTTGACAGATTTATAAGCCAAAAACTTTTTTATTTGAACAGAGGTTGAGCAGACTCATAAGGAAATTAAGGTAAAACATTAACAATCGGTTCCTTTGACAGCCACTTATCAATATCAATTTTGGTTAACTCGCCTTCACTTGACTTAACATCATGGAAGTAAATAAACCAACCCACTTAGAAGACCATGAAGAAACATCTCCACATTTATTCTGAACCTGCCTTCCATTCATCTTTGAGGTTTCTGCTACTGCAGTATTTCAACCAGCCACAGGGTGGTGCTGTTGGGGAGCGGTTCACTTTCTGAAACGCTGTCAGTGTCACACCTGTGACACCAATCCAGTCCTGAGATGAGATGAGATGGGTGGCGTTGTGTTTGTGTTTGTGTTTGTGTTGTGTTGTGTGTGTGTGTGTGTGTGTGTGTGTGTGTGTGTGTGTGTTCATATAAACCCACAGAATTCAGGCTGACAAGACCAACAGCGGTTGGTAGCGGTAACCGTGTCGCTCTACTGCTTGCGTTTCCCTTTCCTCTGTTTGATGGTGAAGAGGTTCTCGTCGGCGGGGTACATGTCTTCGCCGCCGCCTTTAGATGACCTCTTCTTCTTCCCGCCGGCCCTCTTCCCCTTCTCCTTCCCCGCCCACGGCCGCCGTACAGCTGCTGCGGGGTGTAAGACTCGCGCTTGAAGGGCGACGTGCGCGGCTCCGTCGCCGCTGCTCCCCAGTTCAGCCGGTTGGGGTTCTTCTTGTTCCTGCTCTTCTTCGCCACCTTCTCTTTCCCGCCCCGGGGGAAGCACTCCTCCCCGTAGAACGTTTCTGCGGTGTGGCGGCGGCAGTGGAGGAGGAGGAGGGCGGAGCCTTGGTGGCGGGGACGTCACGCTTGGGCTTCCACTGGTTGGCGGCGCCGCTGACGGGCATCGGCTTCAGCTTGGCGGAAATCTTGGTCTTGAAGACGACGGCCGGCCGGCCAGCGGGGCGTGGGTGTGGGTGGGGGTGGAGCTGGAGCCGGGCGTGGGGACCCTGGCGGAGGAGGGGCGGGTGTTGGCGTTCTCCTGCTGCCGGTGGTGGTTCTTCTTCTTGTAGTTGTGGTAGTGGCTGGTCCTCTGCCTCTTCTTCAGTGGTCCCGGGGCGGTGGGTGGGGGGGGTTTGGGTGTGGTGCCGAGCAGGCCGGCTTCCTCAAGTTCTGGACGGGGGGGGGGAAAGTAAATAAAATCACAACTTTATTCAGTGGCATTCTAAAACTAGTGGGGTCAGGGTGCTGTGTGTCAGAGGAGAAGAGAGAGACAGAGCTTACCTTTGACCTTCCACTTCACCCTGTGCTCCCTCTGGTTGAAGTCGATGGGAGTGTCGTAGTGGTTGATGAAGGGTGTGCTGAGGTAGGTCCCATTATACATATAACGCTGTGTACATGCCTGAGACACACACACACACACACACACACACACACACACACACACACACACACACACACACACACACACACACACACACACACACACCTATTACTGATCTTGCAAAAAGGGCACACGCTCACTCTTTAGATTATAAATTTGATTCATTATTTGCTTTGGAGAAAATGAAGAAAGGGAGAGCAGGGCAAAGAGATAGAGGGAGGGGCGAGAGGAGAGGATGCTGCGGTGCGGACTGAAGCGGCGACTCACGTGGCCAAAGTGGCCCTTTCTGGAGCAGTTGTAGCAGTAGGCGGGCGTCCTGCATCATGTACTAAGACTTGCGTGGATTTCTGACTAAAACTTTGCGGACGCCAAAATTTGGAAAGCTGCTGCGCACAAATAAATCCGGATGTATCAATCCTTGCGTAAGCACGATTTCACGCAGATTCTCTTTGTACATCCCAATTAACGTGAAATTGTGCGCACGTGCACGAGCCCGTCTCTCCACCCAGTCTCCTCCCTCATTTAATATGCTAATTCGTATAAATAAACCTGCAGTAGTGCGCTCGTTAGGAGAAAGGAGAAAATGGAGAAAGGAAGAAAAAATAACTTTAGTGAATGCGAGGTGGAGGTGCTGATTTCGGAGGTAGAGGCCAGAAATAAGATCTTGTTTGGCTCTCTTTCATCCGGAATCAGCACCAAAAGCAAAAAACTGGCATGGGAAAATGTTGCCAAGTCGGTCAACGAGGTTGGGGCCGAAAGCCGAACTCTGGCTGACATAAAAAAAAAGTGGTCGGACATCAAGGTGGACGTAAAAAGAAAGGTGTCTGCCCACCGGAGAAGTGTGGGTCAGACGGGCAGCAGGGCGGAGTCGGGGAGCTCGCCCTATTTGAGCAAAGGGTGGCAGCTGTGATTTGGGATCGGCTCACTTTTGCCCAAAAAATCATAATTGTCGCGGTACACCCCTTCATTTCGAATGCGACCATCTTCTAACAAGGCCAACACTGCCATTGTCAACCTATCGATTATTGCCACATTTTGCGCATGCTTTTATATTCTCATTTATTTGGATGCATGCTGACGGTTGTTCCCATACACCCAAGGTGTCAATAATATGTACATAATTCGAAATCGACCGACTGGTTCATTGATAGATTGAATTTAAGTAACAATGGCTTGTTCTTACTCCACGCAACATCAAATAATAATACTGCAGTCAAGAATCTGACGACATATGCGTGAAGAGAGATCCATTAGCGATGTCATGCGTGGTCATGAAATATGTAACGTTTAATAAACAAGTCATCACTGAAAATAATATTGCTGGGGCTTCCTTTTAATTTCCTTTTAACTCCAATAGTAACAATATATTTTTATGGGTCTGTTTACGTTTAGCCTAATATCAACAACAGTGTCACATTATGCGTCTCGACAACAATAATGTATGATTGAAGTGCATTTAAGATCACACATCCCGACGTTCAAATCCACTTTGAACTAGCCTCATATTGCAATATTACTTCATCATGACTCGTGATCGAGTAGGCCTAATGTTGTTGCGCTGCATTGCCTCTATGTGCCGCCAACTGACAAAATGCAGCAGAAATGTGCGTAAGCCAGGCATTTAGTTTGCGTGGAGAACCGCACTTTCTCACGTCAAGTCAGTCTTTGTACATCCGAACGTTTGCGTGAGAAGTTGCTTACGCAGCTTTTTGTGCGTAAGCAAGCTTTGTACATGAGGCCCCAGGGGAGAGAGACAGAGAGTAGGGGAGAGAGAGAGAGTAGGGGAGAGAGAAGACGCATATGAATAATCACAAAAGGTAAGCCTATCAGAACGACGCCACACTGCCTGTCAGAACACCCCTCCAGCGTCAGCGTGTTTAAAAGTGACATGTTATACCAAAGTCCTTCTAGGCAAGTCCTCTCACTCGCGGCCATCTTGGCCACGCCTTTCGGGCAGCTATTTGGTCTTAACAAGACCAGGGCCCTATCTAATGAATAGGGAGAGAGCTGTATCTCCATTTTCCGAGATCTAAGGGGCATAAAAAACACATGTTTGAAATCACGATGAAAAACAGACTAAAATCGCTGAAAGGGTTTGGTGGTTTTGTATTAAATTAACGTTTTAAAAGCCCTTTTTCTTACAGGTAATCTTGGACTGCGCATGCGCAATGCTTCACGACACAGTTTTCATTTACGGCATAACAACACCGGCACTGCACTGACAGCAAGTTAGCTTTAAAAGTTAGCTTTTGCTGCCGAGCCAACAAGATAACAGGTAGTCGAAGTTTTCCAGTCGATGCTGCTTGTGCCGCTCCAGCTGCTGGTTCTTCCCTCCTGATTGAAAATAATAAGTGTCGTAAAAAGCGTGACCGCGTATGACCTGCAAAATGATTGGAGCAACGGCACCGGAAGAGGCGGGACATGTGCAAACAACTGCCATCTTGGCGTTACGAAGTTTCCCCATGCATTTCAATGGGTGATTTTTTCAGTGATGTGTCTCCTCCTTCTATAGTGTCTCTGGTTATACCACCAGGTGTGAGGGAATTAGCCGTTGCAAGCCGTTTGAACAAGTGGGCGTGTCCACCTAGTGCGCTGGATAGATCAGTCTACCAGCCAGTGGACTGTAGCGAACATTGCTCATCTATCCGTCGTACGTCTAGGTGCACACTCCCACTTGTGATGTCAGAAGAGGGCGATTTTTAAAAAAAATGGCTCATAAGGGCTAATCCCACTCCCACCTGGTGGTATAATATGTCCCCTTTAAGAGCAGGATGCTGGGAGTCCCACAGCAGGTTAGCCCTCTGCCACTGTCACCCGATAGCCTCCATTAATATTTCACATCAATGACATCGTGTGACGAACATCTGCTTTCTGAAAAAAAGGCTTACTAGTAAACTAGTAGGCCTACTAGTAAACTAGGCCTAGGCTATTCACATTAAATAAAACAATAAAACATTGAGACCATTCCACAAAGCACACTGGGTAATAACAAATTCAACCCATGGACTCGTGGTGAAACCGCATAAGTCTCCACAAGTAACTTACAACTTGTAACTTACAACTTGTAACTTGCAACTTGTATAAATTAAGTAACTTAGGGACTGTTCGTTATTTATTTTAAGACCCACCGGAGGGATTTGGACCTCTGATCACTTTATGCATAACCCCCCCGGCATATCATTTTATTTTGACATGACCCTGCAATCAACATCGCAGAATTAATATGACCCTGGGTAATAACAAATTCAACCCATGGACTCGTCACTGGACTCGCTTCCTGAGTCATTGTTTTCTGTTTCTCAGACGAGCGTCAATTTGAGAGCTTTAACTACATGCTACCACCTTCCTCAAATGCATTGAAAAGGCTGTCGTTTGCAAAATTTCACAAATAATCAGAAGCACGATAAAGGTATTGGATGTGGGCGGGGCTGGACCTTCCAATCCGAATATGGGCGTGGTTGGACGTCCAACTCTGCCTTCCCGCAGGCCACAGCCGTTACCTTCTCAACACCTGGGGCCTCATGTACAAAGCTCAGGGCCCCGTTTTCCGATAACGATGGATCCATGCTCGTACGATGGATCTCACGATGCATCGTTCATTTTTTGCGAGTGTTTCCCGAAACTCCTCTTAACATGAACCCGCGTGCTCTGCTCTTCCGACGTTGTAGGATTGTAGCTGTCCACTGACACGGTGCTGAAATGGGCTCTGTATGAGGGGGAGACGCAGGAATGTTGTTGGATTAAACTATATTTTGTGGCAGCAAAAAAATATCTCCCCATCAAGGCCAACAGCAGAGTAGCCTACAAAAAGAATAGACTAATATGAATGCTACAAATATTAAAACACTATTGATTAGGTCTAGGCCGACATATGCTATATCAGTCCTAATCCTGAACCGTGCGTACATTGTTTCACGGCATTTTCTCCCCTGAAATAATTCCACATTACAAAAATAAAAAATAGCATGTGTCTGTGTGACAACTATAGCATTTATTTTAATGTGCTGATTTCTGAAACATGCTTTGCGCCGCAAAGAGGGCAGACTTTCTCTGATTCTGCAGAAGGTTTCATTCATTCATTCAGTGATTGGCGCGCCGCGCACTCTCTAGAAACTTTGGTGTCAACATTAAAAACGCAACGTTCCATTCATTCATTATCATTCAAACGCAGAGGCATTGACACGGCTATTGCTGTTGCTGGTCTAGATCGATTCCTGCCCATATTGTTGGGCAGGGGTATGATGATGTGGGCAATGTAAGCTGCCAGCTGGACATTCAGTGGTATTGGATGACGTGTTTTAATAAAACACATCCAATAAAAGGAATGTCCAGCTGGTGACTCCACTGTGGCTATAGTAACGATGCATCTTAGTGCTCTACGAGTACCCCTGGAGCCGTCGTTAGCTACGAGGGTTTTAACGACGTTGTTACGTAATGTAACGATGCTTTCGGGAAACGGTCTGAAAACTCTGCGATGATCATACAAGGGTTTTAACGACGTTGTTAGGCTAACGATGCTTTCGGGAAACGGGGCCCAGGGCTGCCAACTTTTCGGTTTTGGCCGGAGTGAGATTTGGGAGGTTGTAAACATGCAAAAACTTGTGTCACACGGTGAAACTGTGAGAGTTGGCAGCTCTGAAAGCTTGCTTACGCACAAAATAGCTGCGTAAGCAACTTCTCACGCAAATGTTCGGATGTACAAAGACTGACTTGACGTGAGAAAGTACGGTTCTCCACGCAAACTAAATGCCTGGCTTACGCACATTTCTGCTGCATTTTGTCAGTTGGCGGCACATAGAGGCAAGTCAGCGCAACAACATTAGGCCTACTCGATCACGAGTTACAAAGTAATATTGCAATATGAGGCTAGTTAGGGTCCGGGCAGCTAAGCTGCCGGGAACCTATTGTATTCCTAGGAATTCTTTCTTCTTCTTCTTCTTCTTTCTTCTTCCAAGGAAGTCATACTTCCCATGGGTGAAAACTCACCAAACTTTGCACAAAGGTCCAGTCCCATGCCAGATTCACTCAACTCCAAGGACATGTGCCCCCCCCCCTCCTAGGGGGGGCACAATAAGCGTTTAAATTTAAAAACTTAAAAAATTCCTACCAAACCAACGGTAGATGCTACAGTGTTGAAACTTCACCACAATGTAGCCTCAATACTGCTGAAACTTTTGTCCACTTAAACTCATTACAAATTATGAAGTCCATCACTCTGTTTTTTTCAATAACTGTAAAACTTTTAAAATATATCTCCTCCCACAATTTTTGCTCAATTGTCACCAAACTTGGTACAGAGCATCTCCAGACCGTCCTCAACAAAACTTGTTTCTCAGATTTTTGATTAAGCAAAAATTGATCCTACAGTGCATGAAAACGTATGACTGTAAACAGTACTGTAAACGTATACCATCAAATTCTTGATAAATACATTTTCAATCTTCCTGAAAAAAATTGAGAATATTCTGGAGTCATGGTTGATGAAGTTTGGCAAATATCAGAATTTTATCTCAAAAACTGAATTTTTGAGAACATTTTGAATTCTGCTCTCATGGGAACAACTGCAGCCAATGTGAGAGTGGAATTTTTAAACATCATATTTTCTCTTATGAAGCAAAACACTTATCATTAAAAACAAATCACCAACATTTCCATGCTGTCAAGATGCAATTTATGTATTATCAGATTTTTGTTTAGATGACTGAATTTCTGAAATTTTGACCATTTTTTAAATTTGCCTTTACAACAGCTGTCCGGACACTGACTCCTTGAGTCTATTTGAGAAGACACACACCATGTCTCACTTCCAGATAATTAGCTCACTGAGTTAAGCGCTGGTTTGTGGTGCGAGGGGATGTGGGTTCAAGACCCAGCAAGGGTGATGATGATAATGACACATAAAAATGCCAGAAGTCCTCATAGTGACATCACAGCAAGCCTCCAAATAAAAAATACAATTATAGGTGCTGCGCAGCGATGGGTCGGTTACGGGCAAAATTTGGCAATTGAGCAACAAACGGGAATAGGAAGACAGGATAGTAATAATCATTATGAGTCTGAAAAGCTGGAAAAGCATAATTGGTCTTTGAAAAAACAGAGTGAAGGAAAAAAAATGTACATAACTTTCTCCAATGTTGGGGCTACAGTTAAATGGAAGTTGTGAAGCTGTCGCATATGGTTGATTTCGTATGAATTTTCAAAGTTTTAAAATTTAGACATTTGCTGTAGCGCCACCATCAGGACTATTGTCTTTTGTGTGCAGAGTTTGGTGAGTTTTCATTCATGATGATTTTCTCAGAAAAAGAAAACAACCTAGGAATACAATTGTGTCCTGGATTCTCTTTTTTTTTTATTCAGAGGTGTGCTGTCTCCATCAAGAAGAATTTATATTTCTAAATGAGGCCATCTGGTATTTTGATGAGGTATCAACTTCATTCTAACTGGGTTTTGAACAACCTGTGGCACCAAGAACCAGCTTCTAAACCACTGTGCTAACTGGCTGGTAAAGATAATTTGTGTGTAGCTTCTTGAATAGACTCAAGGAGTCGCTGTCCAGGTTGCTGTATACAGCAAGTCAAAATATCAGCAATTCTGTTATCAAACAAAAGTCTGACATAAATTGTATCTTGACAGCATGGAAATGTTGGTGATTTGGTTTTAACCATAGCCTAAGTGTTTTGCTTCATGGGAGACTCCAAAATATTCTCAATTTTTCTTAGGAAGATTGAAAATGTATTTAGCAGGAATTGGATAGGCTAGTCTATGTTTACACAATTGTCTTCTGGGGGGGCGATCCCCATTCTGAAGGACTGCCATTCCGACAGGCTTACTCAATTTGTGAAGCCACTGTTGAAATGCCACTTGCCAATTAGCTCAGTGCGATAGACAATGGTCTTTGGTTCCAGAGGTTGTGGGTTCAATCCTCAACTGGTGCAAATTGAACATTATAAGGTCAACTGTCCTGTCTTCCTATTCTCCTGTTTGTTGCTCAGAATTTGCCAAAATTAGCCCGGACCCGACCCATTGCTGCGCAGCAGCTATAATTCAAAGTGGATTTGAACATCGGGATGCGTGATCTTAAATGCACTTCAATCATGCGTTATTGTTGTTGAGACGCATAATGTGACACTGTTGTTAAACTGTTGCTAAACTTAAACAGACCCATAAAACTATATTGTCAATATTGGAATTAAAAGGTAATTAAAAGGAAGCCCCAGCAATATTATTGTCAGTGATGGCTTGTTTATTAAACGTTACATATTTCCGGACCATGCATGACATCTGGGCTAATTGATCTTTCTTCACCTGGTTAGTATGTGTCCTGCTACACTACACAGCTTCCTGCTACACTACACTGCTTCCTGCTACACTACACTGCTGCTTCTGAATTAGTGATGGGAATTTCGACTCTTTTTAGTGAGCCGGATCTCTTGGATCGGCTCACCAACAAGAGCTGGCTCTTTCAGCTCCCAAACGGCTCTTCATATTACCGCTTACTGTATACCTTTTATAATGGTGCCATGCCGTAATTCATGTGTCAACTCATTTTGACATGTGCGCGCGTGTTGACCTTTGTGTTCTCACACTGATCAAAATGCATCCAAATGCTGCTTCTTTTCCTTGTCTCATTCATCTTGTACTCACACGCCCGCACTCGTCTCTCTCCTCTTTTCCTCCTGTCAGTCACAGGCAATGTGTATCGCGCATCGAAATCCCCCGCCCCTCACTGCTTGTTCTCGTGATTGGTTGCTGGCTGCCATGCATGCGCTGTGACATGCATAGCACGCGTAGAATGAATGCATGTAGCCCCCGTAGCGCGGGAGAACAAAAAAGACAACGGCTCGCGTTCGTTGGCTCCCGGCTCTTTGAGCCGACTCGTCCTCGAACGACCCATCACTATTCTGAATCAATTGATACAATGTTTTCAGTTGGTATAGAGATAGCAAAATATATTGAATAATAATAATTACTAGTAAAGGACTATTATAACATTTAGATTGACTAAATACTGATTAGTTAAGGTGATGAGGAACGCTATGATGCAGAACTGTTTAGTTTTGGACCCAGCATTGTAATCAAAAATCAATAACACATGGACCCATTAAGATAAGCTCTCTGGATTTTACTTTAGATTTGATTTTACTTTAGAGTTGAAGATAAGTTTCATAAGATGTCTTTGATAAGTTTATGAAACTCTACTCCATGGAGACAGGAAGTTGTCGTTGCAGGAGATAGGAAGTGTTTGTTGAGGTCGACTGGAGCTGCAAGGTGCTCGTGCTGCCCACTGCACCGCACACACCAACACACTCCTCCACTGTAACGCCTCCTATCACATAATCACAACTTTAGCAGCACACACACACACACACACACACACACACACCCACAAGCATGTACACTTAGGCACGCGTGTGTGCACGCATTCACAGCCCCACATTCAGGCATGCATGCACGGCACACATGCACCCCAACACACACACAGTTAATATGAGAATTCAAATAGAATTACGTGATACCCTGTGAAGGTCACTGATATGCAGCTCTTCCCGAGCTGCCTCAGCAAACATGGTACCCTTGATGGACAGTAATGAAACCAATGTCATAGGTAGTCGCCGGCACCTAGAAGCACCTAGAGCGACCCGTTTGCAGAAGAAGTAGAAGTGGCTGTAAGTGAGTCATATTATTAAGTCTCACAACAGCAACAATTGTCAGCCTGATAATCCAGGTGTGCCATGAGCCTTTATATTTCATTCCTGCCTGCTTGGAATAGTGAGTCTGCCCGCTGTTACATCACTTCACACACAGTCATCATAGTCCCTCCTCAACACTATCCCTTGATGCGATTCATCCTGGTCTATCCACTCATGATTTAGCTTTCTATTTTCTTCAATCCCATGCATTCACTGTCTCTTTGGATGGCAGAGCATTGTCCCGCTGAATACCTTGACTCTAATAGATAATCAAAAACAAATATATGGGCAATACAATTGTCCTCTGAGTAGGCTTGGTTTAAAGATAATAGAAAAGAGAGGTCTTGAGGAGCTTGGATGCAAAGTGATCTCATCACCAGCTAAGGTTTCATCCCATCGATAACGTTTTTGCAGATAATCCCAGAGCTGTTTCTGTATGCTTGTGGTGACCAGGTGATGAACGGGTGTCCTGTCAGGAAATCTGGGATCCAACTGACTCAGGTTCATGGCCCAGAGCAGCCATGTGACCATGCAGCTATAGATGATGGACACAGTTGTTTAGTAATACCTTGCCTGGTGCCTCACAATGACGACAACACATCCGATGGAATAATTTGCAAGAATGAGATTGTGTTTCCCTTAAAATTAATCAGAGATACTAGAGCATGAAACCGGGGGACGAATAGGAGAGCAATTTAACTATGGATGGAATATATTACGTTGTTATTTTTGTAAACATCTGGGATAACAAACTAATTGAGAAGAGAACCAAATACATGGGTTTGAAAGGTCAGGCTTTATTTCTGGCGCAATTCCTCCAACCCTGTGTTGTTATGGTGATTGGAATCCCTATTTTATATAATTATGATTCATGATATTTAATTTCCCTCTATGCTTACTACGCAGGGATATAACAAAGGAGCTCGCTATAATTCCCTGAGAACTGGACGCATCCCAGTGAATGTGTGGGGAAACAGAGACACCCTTTGGCCTGTTTGTACTGTTGCTGCACCATGGCTGAAATTACAAGATTAAAATATGTACTTTACCAAAGAGACGGTGTGGTACACATCATACAAAAAACACACATTTTAAATATTTTATATTTTTTGCTATTTGAATCTGGCCATTAAA
The DNA here is from genome assembly GCF_964030765.1 of Micromesistius poutassou. Taxonomy (NCBI): domain Eukaryota; kingdom Metazoa; phylum Chordata; class Actinopteri; order Gadiformes; family Gadidae; genus Micromesistius; species Micromesistius poutassou. The sequence goes on along the minus strand of NC_140285.1, from coordinate 8,165,002 downwards.
TTATTGCTTTGTGATGAAATTCTTTAGGTTAGGTTAAAACCAAACTATCAACAAACTTACTCTTCGTGAGCTTGAGAGGGCCACTTACACTTTTACTTTTTAATTTAGGGCTGCTATTTGCGTATATGTGTTAATATATTCTGAGTAATTATTTGATCTTCATTCCCGAGCAAATTATGCATGCTGTGAAATGTTTGTAGAGCAAAGCATAGGTTCAGTCCAGCATAAAAGTAATAGCAACCTTGTTTTGTATTGCATAGGCTCGATAGACAACCTCACACCCTAACAAATATTTGAATGTTGAAAACGAGTTGGTTCTAGGTAAATATTGAGCCAGATATCAACTACATGTTAGATAGTGGTTAACTTTTTGTCCCTTCACACTAAACAAGACTAGCTGTTGCTTTGATTCCTACTCATTAAAACTTCTTAAAAAGTCTCCAATACAAAACTTACACATCTTAAAAGCTTAAAGTAAAATGTCCTGGTTCATACCTGGCGGTTGTGAAGGATGTTGGCTTATTGTACATATTTACATTCACTTAAGGGAATCCTATGGCCTGAGAATGCAAAGGAGGTGCTGAATGAATATTGATCATGCATGTTGTAACCCTTAATCACACATACGTATTAACGTATCAAAAACACTATGACACACAACAGGATTGACACTATGCTTGCTGTACTTGTAAACTTGTAAAATTATTATGTATTGCATATTGTCAGTTTTAAAACTCATTTTTTCTCCTGTCAATGGACTTCGTTTTTTTGAGAGGTTAATGTTTGTACAATGTATTGAAGTGTTATATATATATATATACATTGTTTTTAACTTTTGTAATATGATAGGATTTTGTACAGTATGTATGTATATATGTCTGTATTGTTTTTGTGTTTTATGTGGACCCCAGGAAGACTAGCGACCACAGCTGTGGAAGCTAATGGGGATCTGAATAAAGAATAGACCAAGTAAAATCTTACATCACTTGCATTTATTGTACTTTTCAGTGACTTGTTTCAAGGTTTGGCTCCAAAACCAAGACAAACTTAATGTGTGATTGTGTGTACATATATTAAGACAGAACACTGTGATCCAAAATCAGAAAAACAAAAAAAAAGTACATTTTGTACGGCTGTCAATGTCCATTTCCCTGCTCAGCTCTCGTCAGCCTCCAAGTTGATGTTGTTGCCAAACTTGGCGTAGAGCTTCACCTTGAGGTCGCCCAGGACCTGCTGTATCGCAGACACTCGCCCCTCCAGCTCCTTCATCTCTTGCTGCAGCACTTCCTGTGTGGGAGGGTCAGGGCAAAAGGCAACGTTGAAACCCTGGCCGCCACTGCTGTTGTTGTTTACCTCAACCGTGTCGAGTCAACAACGGGATGACCTTTGTAAATGTTACTCAAGGGGTAACAGTATCATTTTGACAGTTATTCGGTTCATCAGATGACAAGACCTGAATGAATATTAACCAGACGATTCATTAGGGGGATAGTAAGCCTTAAATTAAATGCAATTTTGCATTTTTAGAACAGCTTTAATTGACTTGATAGGCAAACTAATAATGCATTATCCTTCATCTCTTTACATAACATTAACTATACATATATACTAATAGACTTGGGCTCTTCCTGAAGAAACTATTTTTGCATCATTGTGATTTCATACAGTCAAGCCAGCTATAATCTCACCTGCGGTTTCACCTCAATTAGTTACTTGGTTCCCAACAACATTCAGTCAGCCAATCAGCGAACACCAGGGAGTGCTGTACATGATGATGAAACCGGGTAGTGTGGCGCTTTCGACAATTCTACAATGGCTGCATTACATTGTATGTATGCTTCTTTAGGATTAGTTTAATTCATTCAATTCGTATTTAGTTTAATACAAAATGCGTTTAGACTTGCCAGACCTTATAAGCGATGGTCTGGCTGTGTGAGGCTGGTTGAGTTAAGCATTCCCATCAAAGAATAACTAGTTAGTATTGGGGTCCGCTATTTGTGCTTCTTCTTCTGTTACTACAGCTATTGACACTTCCCCTCTGCAATGGAAATACATGTCTTGTGTGTGCATTTCATTTATATATTTATCAGCAATAGCAGAATCGGACACCACCAGTATAAACAGATACCGAAGGGCAAATATTCAACACTGATATCAAGGATTAAAATTTAAATCAACAAAGATATTTGATGATTGCTTTATCCATTAGCGCCATATGTATATTTACTTGACTGGAGAGAGCTCTAGGTATAGGGGAAGGGTTTTAGTTTGGAGCTTTGGCACACCTTAGCAGTCTCCAGCATCTCTTGAGTTTCTTCCTGGGAGTGGCTGATGAAAACGTCACCAATTTGATAAGGGATTAAGAGAGAGTCGTCGTCAAACATCATCAGGTCATCGCTTGCATCCTGCAGGTTTTGCAGGGATTTCTAAAAAGATACGTTGACATGTTATTATTTCCATTCATTTTGGAGCACTGCATGTACATTGTAGATGTGTATACCTACATATGAGATAATAGTAGTGAGTATAGTATATTATATCTTCAGAGGTAAAATAACTTTATTGACACTACTCATCAGTAATGAGTAATGTGGCTATTATAGATGCATTGTCCATGCTCAGCTGATATAGTGAAAGCTTAAGGTTTAACATCCAAAGTGATTGAGTCTGGTAAGAAAGAATGGTTTTGCAGAAGGTGCTGTCAGAGAGTCAACCAACAGCACAATATGTCACTAACACTTACTTTCTTTGCCTCTATTTCGTCTTTCAGTTCTGTCATTCGATTTGTGTTTCTTGCAAACTTATTAATCTTCTGTTGGTCTTCAAAAGTGACGTTGACATCTTCAACTGCCTGCGGATAAGGAAGAATAAGTTTAAGAAGAGAGCTGTCATTTATAATTAGTATTTACATCAGCTTAGTTAACATGTTTGTTCCTACTGATGATAACTATGTTGCTGAGCTGTGTCTATCATCATCATCATCATCATGTTGGCGATGGCTGGCTAGCAATGGCTGGCTAGCAATGGCTGGCTAGCAATGGCTGGCTAGCAATGGCTGGCTAGCAATGGCTGGCTAGCAATGGCTGGCTAGCAATGGCTGGCTAGAACTGACAACACAAGGGTGTGGCTTAATATAAAACCAATGGTCACAACGATCAGAATGCAATGTCTACACTACAGTAACGTTAAAATACAGGTAGAATGAAACGGACCACTTATCAGCAGCGGAACACTGACACTGACAAGAGTATTATTATCTGTACTTAATACACACAAAGCAGTATTTTTTTACTGTACTTGCTACACACGGCTCCATAGTGGTAAAGCATTATTATAAGCTGTACTACGTATACATATAAAGCAGTATTATTATCTGAACTTACTACACAAGGTTTCATCGTGGCTGCCATGTTGACTTCCTCGACGGTGGAAGCAGCAGCTTGGTGTGCTACTGGGAGGTTGAGATGATACCGCCACCTAGTGGACTAAACATAATATGGTTTGGCTTGCCCGTCTGGGGAAAATGTAGAAGACATACGTATTTGTAGGTAAGTTTTAGTAGGCTATAATATGCTAAAACTTACCTACAAATACGTATGTATTAACTTTTAACATCTGTCTTCCATATTATGGAAGACAGATGTTAAAAGTTGGCATTCAGATCGAATAAATCTAAATGCCCCTCTAACTATCTTTTGTCAAACCATTATGGTATTATTATGATTTAGCCCACAGTGAATGTCTGAGTGGGACCCAACCACACACTTTAATATGTAATTCATATTTTGCTCAGCAAAAAAGGACAAATGTGCTTAATTAATTTAATCATTCGGCTAATAAAACAAATTTGATTAACCGGATCCTGCTTTGTAAATATTTTGATAGCAAACAGTACCACACCCAACTTCAAATATTTACCGATTGCCTCTACATAGCTGGATAATGGTTACTGGTAACTGGAATACATTTCTACAGCGCATTTCAGACCAGTAGCAACTGAAAGCGCTTTACAATTATTGCCTCACATTCACACATTCATACACCCACTGCGGTGTCAACCACGCGATGCAACAGCCTTCTCGGTGGGGGCAGTTAGGGTTAAGTGCCTTGATCAGGGACACCAGAGTAATACTCTGGCAAACTATAGATTTGCAAGATGAATAGCTTTCAATGTTTTTGTAGACCTGTACTGAAGTGGGAAACCCAAAATTGTTATTCAATTTGTATATATATATATATATATATATATATATATATATATATATATATATATATATATATATAACAAATTAATCATACATTTTTTTTAATCATACAATTTATATTATATTATTTGGATTTTAATCACCTAATAATATTATAAATAGTGTAGTTTTTAATGAAAAAGGTGACCCAAAAAGTGTACATTATTTATAATATGAAAACGTTTATCATGCATTCTGTTTGAGAAGTAGAGATTAGAAAACATTAAAGGGAACTCCAAGCAGCTTCAATGTTGCTTTATTTTTCAAAAATGTGAATCCCTGTTATAAAACAAGGTGAGGACTGAGAATGTATGAAATATATTATAACCTCTTACGAATAATAAATTATATTATTGAAATATTACATATTTAATTCACACACTGAGACTATATAATGTGCATTCTAGCGTTTGCAGCATGAGACAGTAGTCTGAGCAAAACTATCAAGTAATCAATTGATGTAGTCCACACTGTTTGAATTTGACCTCTGACCCGTGTGATATGTTTATTGAGGCACTGGTAATCCCTATGATGGGTTAACCATTTGGAGGTCTGTAATCACAGTTAATTTAATTATAGTGTCTCAATGTGTCTTGCATAGATGTGTTGACACACATCTTTGATCTTAAAGTTTGACAAAGCATAGATACAATTTAGGGAACATTTCTAAAATAATTAATACATATAGATAAACAACAGCCAAGTGTAATACACACGTCGTGAGATGCTAAGTCAATAACCGATGGCTCGCCTGAACCAATGGATATCCTTTAGACACATCCTGTTTCTTCCCTGTGGCTTCTGTCAACAAACACAGTTATGCTGGAACTAGCTACCTGGGTTGATCCCATAAGGTAAACCCATCATCCCCATCACTCATGTTCTGGGGGGGGGGGGGGGGGGGGGGGTGCTTTATTAGAGATTATTATGAGTGAATCACTAATACTTTGACAGAGACGTGAGTCATTTGCTGGCTTGACTGATGGTGAGCTTGTCAGGAAGTAAATCCAATGTGAAAGAAAGTCCCACCCTGATCTGAGTACACATAGACTTGACTATATAAATACACAAACACACATACAGAAGGACGATTACCTTTTTCCATTGAGGAAAAGGTCTACAGCAGACATTTGTCTTCAGAAGAGGACATAACTTGCTAAGCCTACAAGGGACACACAAGGTAAGACGATGAATATGTCACAATAGAAATGATTCATTTGAACAAAAAACAAAAAAACAAGAACCCTTTTGCAAGCTTGCATTGGTTGACATGATATTCTATGTACTTCTACTGAATGAATATTGAACAGACCTTTTCCGTAGGTCTCAGCTGCACCAAACATGGGCAATGAAAACTCTAAAAAGAAAGGGCCAATAAAGGTAAAGCGGTATTATTAATTCATTAGGAAAACACAATGTCTACATATATTCTCACTCACTAAAGAACAATCAGGGTGTAATGTTTGAGCTCCCAAGAAACACAGTATTCATTAATCTTCTTGTGTTCCTTAATGGTTGCATGCAATTTAAACTATGTCCAAATGTTAGTCCGGTTTTGTGGCAGTAAAACTTTGATCATATTTATTTGTTTCATTTTTTACAGGATGGGAAAAATGTGGAAAAGCATTTGAATGGAGAAGTAAACAGCCTCAAAGTGAAAAACAAGTCAGATCAGAATGGAGGTGAGTACCCACTATTCTGAAACATATGGATAGAATCTTAATGTCAACTATGCTAATTGTACACTGTATCATTATTCATACATTTTTGTTGTATAATTATCCTACTTCAAATATATATACATACACACACACACACACACACACACACAAATACACATGTTTTATTTTGATATGACTGTAGATGGGATTACTCTGAGATGATGTGGTAACGCTCTGTAAACACAGTGACTCCCTGTTATATGAGGTATTCTGTCTTCCAAGGTAAACTATAGGTGTTGCCATGGATGAGTGCAGCTGTTTGATCTGTTAATGAAGCATAGCCTCATGCACTGAATTTGAAAGCAGAATTTCAACAAGTTGTTTATGCAAGATGATCTATTGATGATGGGCTGTTATGTCTCTTCCCAGAGCAGACTTACCCATGTTAGCTTTCTGGATGTCATGTGGTCATTGTGGCTTATATAAATGTACTGAGCTTCACATTTAGTGTTCTTGTTTCTATATGGATTAACTTCATTACAGCATATTATATTGGCTGATCATCCTTTGGTAGATCAGACAATGCAGTGTGCATAAATCATTAATGAACAGGATCAAAACCTTCATTACATTTGAAACACATTAGGTATTAACTTAGTAATAACATTAGTAATAAACTTCAAGTTCTAAAATATAACTAATAATTAATGATAATAATATTGATAGCAATTCATTAATAGACAATTTATTTTTATGTTGATATTATCAAACTTGATTTCTTATAGCTCAATACAACAATCATTTTTCATTTTTCATTCACAGCTACCAGTGAGAAGGCTGAAAAGCCAAATGGTGAGCTGACCCCAAACACAGAATCTAAAGAATCGGTTTATTTGCTAGTCGAAACAGACGGCTTCAAGGTTGAAGCTCCAGTTAACGGCTGTAAGGACATCCCAGTGATTTCCACAGAAGCTCAGGTAATTTCCCCAGAAGATGTCCCAACCATTCAAAATCAGCAGACCGATGAAGCAAAAGAGGATAAGGAAAAGATCAACCCTCCACATCCAAACATGGATCCCAAGGTTGATGAAGAAGTACCTTGTTCTCAACAGCCCGTAAGTTGAGAAGACACACACACACTGCTTAAAGGTTCATTTAAGCACCATCTTATCAATTTTCAGTGATCCATGCGGCTGCCAGATTGTATCATTTGATGTTTGAATTGATTATTACTTTGAACTTGTAAATGTAAATGTAAACATTAAAATGCATCGATTCATTGTGTTAATCTCACGGTTGCTGAACCGCACAGCAAAAAACATGAAACTGAAATATCTATTAATTAAAATATGAATGTTGATTTTCACGATAAAGGAATCAGGTACATGTAACAAAGAAGCCACTACGGACATAATTTCACCGCCTATGGAATTGGAACCCCATAACACTGAAATTGCAACGCAGACCGAGAAGATATTTAAAGAAGATGCCTTCACGCAGACTGAAGACAACTTTACGGAGATCATTTATCCAGAAGCTGCTACCAAAGAAGAGTTACATTTTTTCATTAAAGAACATTTGGAAGTAGTAATGGAAGAAGAATCTGAGTTTCTGATTGGTGATGAACCTGTTTGCAAAGAGATTGCAAATGAGAACAGGATGGATATCCAGACAAGCCTGACTGTTTTCCGTGAAAAGGTCATTTTGGAGAGCAATGAGCTGCAGGAGAAGGAGGTGCACGGAGCAGAGCGCATGGAAGTCTCAGAGGAACTTGAAGTCAGTGAACTCAAAACAAACATGGTTGTTGATCAGGTAACCAATGTCCTTGAGATGAAAAACACAGAACCTGTGCAAGGATATGCCACAAAAGAATCCATTCGAGATGATCTGGAAACCTGCTACAAAGAAGGAGATTCTCTTTCTAAAGATGTCTCAGCAGAAGTAGCTCCCAGAAAGCTTCCAGAAAATACAGCCCTGAAAATAGTGGCTGATTGTGCTCTGGCTGTATATGAGGCTGATTGTGCTCCGGCTGTATATGAGGCTGATTGTGCTCTGGCTGTATATGAGGCTGATTGTGCTCCGGCTGTATATGAGGCTGATTGTGCTCCGGCTGTATATGAGGCTGATTGTGCTCTGGCTGTTTATGAGGCTGATTGTGCTCCGGCTGTATATGAGGCTGTTTGTGCTCCGGCTGTATATGAGGCTGATTGTGCTCTGGCTGTATATGAGGCTGATTGTGCTCTGGCTGTTTATGAGGCTGATTGTGCTCCGGCTGTTTATGAGGCTGATTGTGCTCTGGCTGTTTATGAGGCTGATTGTGCTCCGGCTGTATATGAGGCTGATTGTGCTCTGGCTGTTTATGAGGCTGATTGTGCTCTGGCTGTTTATGAGGCTGATTGTGCTCTGGCTGTTTATGAGGCTGGTTTGGAGTCCACTGATGACATGCCAGTCAAAATGTCAGCAGAGGCCATAGCTCATAAAGTTTTGATTGGGTGCAAAACTGAGGAAACTGAAACTGTTCATATTCAGGAATCTGAAACAGAGCCGAAACAAACAGCCCCTGAATTTGCAACTGAGTTTTCCACAGAAGAAGCTAGAGATGGTTCCACGCTCAAAACAGAAGTTTACAATTCCACTCTTCGGGTTGTTGTGACGTACAGCGATGACTCCCCGGGAAATCTGCCAGTTATTCACATGATGGAAAACATTTCTGATATTTTACATGCAATTCCAGAACCTACAGTGACTGCAGGAGAAATTCAGGTTCCTGCGGGTCAGCATGAAACGCCAATCAAGGACAGTACTCCTATTGAGAAGGTTATCCATGAGAATGTGGAGACAGAAAGACTAGTGGATTGGCTTAATCCCTCAAAAGCAAATAACCCAGAAGAAGAGACTTTAGCTGAAATGAGTGTGGCGGACATGGATGTGCCATCACAAATATGGGAGCCTTTTGTTCCAGATGACAAAGACCAACAATTCCAAACTCAGCCGGAACCCTTCCTCAAAGGACCTTTGACGGAAAGCATTACTACCGAGGAAGGAGAGATTGCAAAGCATGGAATACCTGATAAGTATTTTCCAATGAGAGAACAACAAGAATACACTCCTGTTATCTATGCTTTCAACCCTAATAATCAACGCCTGAATGCTGAAGTGGTACCGGAGTCTGCAATCGACTCTCTTATTCAGTATTTTTCTGAACCTACTGTTGAAGACAACGCATGTTGTCTTCAAGTTGTGGAAGAGAAAATCAGTGCTACGCATGTGATGCCTCTTTTTTGGGACAATGAACATAGTGCCATCTTTAATGGTGATCCTCTACTTGACAAAGATATCTCGCCCAAAGAAGAGTCTGTTGCCGAAAAGGTTTTAGAAGCAGCAATTGATGCCATGTCTAATGAACTCATCATTGTCACAGAGAGTTCTGATGAACAATCCAGCACAAAATAACCCCCCAATGTGCTATTGGCAGGACTCATGGAGTCCACCCTTCAAGACCTTGATAAGGTACAACCCTGAGGATTTGTTATTGGATTGCATTGAACTAATGTTTAATCTTCAAATGACTGAGGCAACCGATCAGATCCCTGCAATACCTGAACAATCTTTGCAAGACATTGTTAATATCTTCGAGGAACGAACCCTGAATTGCTACATGTCATGATTTACAGATATCAAGAGAATGTGGCCCAAAAGATTTCACACGTCAGTGAGGATTCTGCTGATTTAATGTCTCCCACTGATGAGAAAACTTTGGAACCGAGGGCCAACCCTGTTGGAGAAGAATCACCAATGCCCAAGGGGATTACAGAGCATGCTGTAAATGACATTGAAGAAATAAACATTTCCACAGATGCTGCTGAAACCAAATACACTTTTGTTCCTTTGGGTGATCCAGTGATGGAGATTACATGGAGCCACAAGAGGGGGCACACAGAGCAGTTGAACTCAATGAAATAGATAGTACTAAGGAATATGCATGCAATGAAGTGACAATGGAACATAGGGCATTACTGCTAGAATGTGAAGAACCAAACAATACATACATAGTCGACACTTTGGATGACAGTGAACAAAACGTGTCTGTTTTATTGAAGGGGATGCAGTCATGCTGACTACATCAGCTGTGGAAGAGTCAGCATCGAATCTTGAAAGTGTTGAAACATCTTCATTCCTTGTCCTGTTATGATGAATGTGAAGCTAAATGAAGATGTGAAATAGCATATACTTTATAATATAGTCAGTTATGACGTATACATTGTAGAATGTCAGATTTGCATTTTTAAACAATGATTTCTGTTTACATTAGAAAGGGCAGATAGCTCTTGATTATAATGTCATGTCAGGCAATGCAGCAATTTTCAATAAAAATGTAAGAACACGAGAACAGGTAGTGAGATGGCTCCTTTTTTGTTTTTACTATTATTTTAATATTTCACATTATTTAAACATTTCTTTGTGACAACTGTGTGATACATAACAGTGTGCTATTAAAGTCTAAATAGTTAAAATCAACAAAATGAATGTAGTAACATTCACTCATTGGATGCAACTTTACAATATGTCAAAGATTCTTGCAATTACCACACAGGAAGGGACCAAATATTTCTGACATTTCTCAGAGCATATCGCCTAGGCATTGTTGAATATCAATGAGTGTGTGTGTGTGGAGGGGGGGCACGGGCATTAATAAAAGGGTGATTGTTGCCATGGGCCTGAGTAGGCAGAGGCATGGTTGGAATTGTGCTCCCATCTCAATGCTGCGATTAAACACACTCACTGCTTGCATATCAGCTTCACTTCTACTTCTACTTCTCAAAGGCAAATTCTTTGTGGCATATAGGAGCCAGCCAACACAGCGAAGAAGCAAGACTCAGAGACGATTGAGGAGCCAAAAAGTGTGACTCTAGATCTTAAACTAGCAGAAGGACAAACTGATAACGACGATCAAAAGAGTCAACCAGAGGAGACAAAAGAGGAGAGCGACCAGAATCCAGTTATGAACTTCTTCAAAACACTAGTAAGTGCAACATAGCAAATAAATAATCATAGGTGTACAGGTTATATAGTCATATAGAACCTGCATTTGAATGTGTTTTCCTCAAAATATGCATTTAATCATTATACAATTTTGAAATAATTGCCTTAAATTCTCTATATAAGGAATGGAAGATGTAAAATTAGAAGTATAATCTACTTCTAATTTTAGAGGTGGAAGAAGTGATTGGCAACTTTATAAACATCCTTGAATTCCGTAATTAGGGGAAATTTAGAATATTCAGTCATTGCATATTAGAGCTTATTTACATTTTCCTTCTTTCTTAAAATCAATGAGTGCAGTGGCTTCATGTATTCTTTCCCAGGGTAAATTGTTAGGTATAGGCCCCATTGCATATAAAAGAAAGTAAAAATTGTTTTGTTCAGAAAATCTATCTGTCATGTTGACGGCGCGCGATGAAAGCAGTACAACGGGAAGCCATTGTGTCTTCCTCGTCTTTATCGTGCCTCTACTTGGAACAGTGCCTGTTTAACGAGTTAGGATTGCCCCCCAGCCCCCTTCTAATCAAGTCTCCCAACATGCGGCACTGTGGCGGCCATTGTTCCCGCCATAGTGTGAGCTCACAACGAAGGCCTGTGCTTCTGGAAGTTGAGATGTGTGAAGATAGAGCGAGGGCAGGCCTACGCCATCTCCGCCAGACAATGGCTGTCCCAGTGACAGTGTATGTACTGTATGTGCTCTGTCCCTGGGCCTCTGTGTGGCTCAGTGTGGGGCTATCATAGCGGCCTATGTCTGCCTATCTGAAAAGGCTTCTGTTTTGTCCAAGAAATCATTTATGAATTCCAAACCATAGACGTTCATGTTAAACGTTTAATATTACAATGTACCTAATTTATTTAATTTTTTCTTAGAAATATGAAAGGATTCCTAAATATTTTATCAGAAGGTGGTGATATTTACTTTTCTGCTACATTTGCTTTTTTGCCTTTGTGTTTGTGTGTATGTGCGTATGATGTCGCTTAACATGAGTGAAGATTTTTTTTTTCTTGTAATACAGGTGACTCCTACTAAATCGCAAAAAAAGGAAACAGCCCCTGATGTTACAAAAGATCAGGTGATCACAATACACCCAGAAAAAAACATAAATAGCCCCCAGGTCATCACTATATATGCCCGTGGCCATACATTTTGGGAAAATATTAAATAATAATAACATGGGGAAAAAAAACAAAAAAAACAGAAATAGACTGCTCTAAACCGACTTCCAGCACACAGATGAGATTTTCCTCAGCAATCCTAGGTGTTCAAATAGTGCAGTAAATGACCGATGCTTGCTTTTTCTCACCATTTTGAGTTATCGCACACCCTCCAACCAATGGTGTTTCTTTTTAATTTTGTATTCATTAATTTGTCCCACTAACCACTTTTTTTTTTTTGCTGTGGAACAGCCCCTGAAGGAGACTCCACCAACGGTAGCCTCTACAACTGTGAGCACTGAGTGTATTACGATTACGATTGATTATGTTGCATTAGATTGACCAGTTTACCATTATGAATTAACATGAAGATGCTTTTAGCACTTGGATCAACTCACTTATATCTTACATAATAAACACATTCCTTTATGTGCTTTATTTTTCAGTTGAGCAAACACTGGGGAAAAGTATTTTTTGGAAAAGCATCCCCCCGTGAGCAACAGTAAAGTAGATGTGATTTCTCCCTCCAATGCATCCACTGCTGTAGGTCGCACAAGTACCTGAGCCTCCAGCTGCAGCCAAAGGAATGTCTATCCCACCTCCCCCTCCTCCAGAGCCGCCTAAAATGGAAATGAAAGGGGAGCCAGCCACCCGGCAACAGAAACCCACACCAAAGGAAGGGGCGAAGGCCTCTGCAAAGCAGCCAGATGCCACAAAGGGCAAATCGGCTAAGGAGACACTGAGCAGCTTTTTCCGTTCAAAGGTAAAGATGGGAGCGAGATAAAGACACATATACCATTATTAATTTGGATGGATAACTATAATACTTTCTAAAGAGTGTTGTTTCCCTGTGTGTGTGCCATGATAACATATTTATGTAATGTATGTAAAAATTTGAGGCGTCTAAACCCAAGAGTGCCCCGACAAGTGGAGCCAATGCCCCAGCCAAGACCGCTGCAGTGGTACAGTTGATTCTCATTAGTCTCCTAATACCCCACTGACTGTGCTACCCTCCCCTTAGACACTGCATCTAACAACATTCAACTCACATTGCTCTCACCCAGAAGTGGCAAGAACTGCACAAATGGCTGTTTTCAAATAAGAATTACACAGGTTCAACTGTCAGTGACATTAAATTCAATTACATTGACGTTAACAATCTTCATGAATGGACAGGTATGGGTATGGAAATACATCCATTCCTGGATCCCCTCTGAGGTCCATTGAGGACAATCGGCATCTATCACAATCTTCACTCAAACAAGACAAAATGTGACATCCTAACCAACATAAATGTTTGGCATTAAATCGTTTTCTGGCAGGAAATCCAGGAAGTGTTGCAACAAGTTGATCAAGCGCAGGTAAAGAGGAGAATAACATATAGTATTTCTTTCTAAGGAAAACTTTTCTTTGAATGTGAAGGTAAATAGACATTTCATTTCATAGAAATGTCTTCTTTCATAGTGCATTTTCACCACAACAAAAGTTAAATTTGATTGATTTCCGAATGTGTAGCATGGTAAACATGCAACCAAGCATAAAAGGAGTCTAATGGAATAAAACATTGCACATATCTAGAAATACAGAAAAAATTTAGCATTCCACATTTACCTAAATATAAAATCAGTTTTGTTCTCCAGGACACCGTCCCGGACGAGCCCGAGCCTGTTTTAGAAGTCAAGGTAACCAGAGTAGCACCATCAGAGGATGAATGATCCTTCTGAGAAGATATCCTTAGCCCTATGATAGATCATTTTTTAAATGGTTAATAATATAGACCAGTTTAAAGTCTCTGTAACTCTTGTAGTCTATCATTAACTATACTATATATACTATACTAACTTTTGCATCCCAAGCAATAAACCCCTAAAAAACATTTCTTGCCAGGAAACAGTGGAGTACTTGCCACAACCAGTTGTTGAAGTGCAGGTAAATCACACAAGAATAATATCACTTTAGGCCCTGTGAGGCTTTTCTTCAATACTATTCATCCTACTTAGATTGTGTTGACTACAGGCAGAGCTGTTACACTTGAAGGAATCCATTTGGTTCCAGTAGTTTTGTATTGACAGAAAGGTGAGGCTATTTTCATGTATTGCCAACTGGAAGCTCTTTCAGCAAATGGGAATCCCAAGAGATGTCCTTCCAGAACAGAGCTCAGTGTGTTCACTTCTTTCCCCTTCTTGCCTTAATTAATATCACATAAGCTACGTCTTTCAATACTAATAAGCATCAGACAGCTATGTTGTTCTTTGTTTGTTGCCCACATCTATATGTCTGCAAATTGTTTACTTCTCTGCAGACAGTAGAGGAGGTGGTCCCAGAGCCTGTTGTTGTAGAAGTGGAGGTAAACCTTTGGGAGCATCTCACCTGACCCGATTGATTATTTTGCTGCTCTGCATGACGCAAGGGTCGTTTCTACTTCATACCGGGATTCTTCCTCCTAAACATCCCCTTCTCATTTTTTCTTCTGTGGGGTCTTGGTTCATTTGGCCTTTCTTTCATCCTTCCAGTCATTGTGCAGGTGGCAGAAGGGCAAACAACTTCGGCAGATTCGGCAGACATAAACTGTAGCTATAACTGAGGTTTAAGCTCTTTTAACTAAATGACGTCTTCTCTTTTAACTCAATGAAGAAGGCTGATGCCTCCAAGACCACCACTCTGGAGGCAGACGTGAAGCCACAGGCAGCAGCTCCCCTGCCGGAAGAGAAGAAACCTGCAGCAAAGTCCCCCTTCTTTTCCCTCTTTAAGCCCAAGGTACTAATGATTAAAATTATTCAATGAATTATTGTTAAATCAATGATGCAATGAGCATTGTAAATGCAGGTGTTTAGGTTATGAGATGCAGAATAACATAAGCCTTGTGGTGATTGGAGGTACTGGTAAACCAAATGGCAGCTAAAGTCCAATCAGCCTCCACGAGTGGAGTTCGGCTCCTCAGGAGAACTGCTGGAGTGGTAAATATAGTGAGACGATGGCTGAGAGCCTGGGGCTACTGTTTGTTTAACCAGTGATTTAATCAGACGTACGCTTGTCGTGTTTCGTTCTGTTTTCCATGTGACGGGGAAATGCAAACGCATGCTGTCTAAAACCAAGCCGTTGTGACTAAACAAACGTTGTCACTATACGCTTTAAGAGTGATATAATCTCATCTGCGTTGCTTTCGAGGTCACCCCCCCCCCCCCTCCCCCCCGCTGTGCTGTCGGTGTGTCCTAACCAGACGTCCCAGATGTTTGTGTCCCAAAGTTTGTCCCCCTGTACGTTGCTCCGATAGCTGTAACGTTCTGTCGGTACGATTCTTATTTGGTTTGACGACACATTCAGGCTGCAGAGCCCAAGAAGGAGACCGCTGCTCCCCCTGCAGCCGCGGAGGCATCCCCAAATACCAAGGCCAAGGAGGAGCCTAAAGCTGCCACCAAAACGGCAGAGGCCTCTGTAGAAAACAAGCCCCCCTCAGAAGCTGCTCAGGGTGGAGACGAATCCGCCAAAGCCCCCAAAAAGTTAGAGAAGAGGAACTCCATTAACTTGTTCTTCAAGACCCTGGTAGGGAACTTTGCTTTTGTCTTTCAGCTCCAATGATCAGGAACACAAGACGGCACTAAGAATAAACTTAATAAAATAATAGTAAACTTTTTTTTACAATTATTTACTGATACTGATGTATCAGTAAATAATTACATTTTTTAAGTATTATTTTATACGTTTATACATATTGCCACAAATGGGTTACACTTATACACGAGGTGTCTGCAAAAGCATGTCATTTATCATCATGGAACCATCCTGATCTTGCGAGTTCACATCATCACAGCCTATCCCAAAAAAGGCTAAGATAGGACTAATCAGCAGCAGGGGAAGGGGGTGCCAGAGACCAACAAGGAGGGCCACAGTCTGCCACAGGCTCCCCCACTGGGAGGTCTGGCAGCGTCCGGCACCATGTTGTGTCATCCATAAAGATTATCTTCAGGTCAAGCCACCATTATAATGCAAATAGTTCTGAGTAGAGTGCTTTGACTAGATTGCCATCGGCTCATGGAAATCATGTGACACCTGCATTTATCTATTATTGTGAGTATTGAATTGTTTGTTTGTGTATTTGTCTGAACATGCATGGTTGGATATGCATTGATTAATTCATTTACATTGAATTACATTCTCCTATGTAGGGGAAGATTTGATGTTAAATATACTGTATATGTTTGATTGATCCTTTTGTTGCAATGGCAGATTATATCCTGCAGATATTCTTCTTTCCACTAGATGGTGACCTCAGTTACTCAGTTACTACTACATTCGTATGAGGAAATGACAGTTAACCATTGGTTGTAATTCAAGAACACACGCGCACACACACACACACACACACACACACACACACACACACAAATCGTGTACGTGGAAAAAAAAGTGCAAAGTCAACTAAATCCCTAAATACTGTAGAACTGTTGAAAAGTAAATCTATCGGTGACATATGAAGACACTGCAGATACTAAATACTGTATATATGTATTTGCAGAGCCAGAAACGCAACTCTTTAGATGCTGGCGTCCAGACAGAGTCAGCAGCTGCCGCTCCTGCCTCAGAGAAGACCAAATGAAATGAGAGACACCACTGATGACATCACTGACTGGGCTCTGTGTTTTCACTCTTCTGAAACCATTTGAAAACCGATTCCGTTAACAGCAATTATTCTGTATCTCACGAATACACTATGGAAGAGAAAGTGATTGAAAGAATACAAGCAAGTGAATTTGTTTTATGAAATAGTAAAAGTAAACGCAGAGTGCAGATGGTTGGCTGTCTGGAGATTTGATGTTGTTAAAGGATCACGTGGATTCATTAAGGACACACTCACAGAACTGAGTCTTTATTGAAATCTGTATTCTTGGTTAAATCAGTGTATTCGACTGAAGTATGAGTATCGGAATTTCTCACCTGGCTGCTGTAAAATGCGACTTATCTGAATTTATTGTGGTTACTTAACCTGTTAACAATTCTAATGATCTTAATCATATGCAACAATTTACTTTCCGCTATTCAGTTATTCATTTGCATCAATAAGCATTTTTAAACACTTTATATATTTTTTCTTTATATATTTTCTTGGTTTCCAGGTGAATGTCCTTACTGCAGATACAGTATAGCCTGCTAAAATGACTTAAGATAAGCTGAATGACAGCTGTCAGGCCCGCACTCTGATGTAAAAGAGCACTTATTAGGTATTAGGTAATACTTCTTTATATAAGTGTTTGTATATGTTAACAGCCATGCAATTCCCAAATGGCATGACATTACAATCTTTACTGTTCTTTTTGGGATTGATGGACGGTAGATCGGTTTTTAAAAATATATAAGACAAAAAACATATACATTTTGCAATACTGCAGCTTGATTTGATTGCACCTCTTTTATTCATAACCTAAAACAGTTATCAGGGTCTGTAAACACGTGTGATATTAACATTAAATCTTTCTTTATGAGAGGCTTATTTCCTTAACTTGCACTATCTTCAAGACAATAAATATGTTTATATTATGTGCCCTGTCCATCATTAAAGTATTAAAGACTGCCATGAAGTTGATTTCCATTGTTGCAACCTAAACCATTGACAGTACAGAACAACATTTGAATTATTCATACATTCATACAATAACCTCCACACACACAATGCATCATTTAGATGTTTACATCTTAAGAGCTTCAGGAGGCCCTAGATGAAGGACTTTGCTCTGTCTGGGGCCAACTATGCAGAGAATGCACTCACACTATTTTAGAATGCCTAGGATGCCGCCCACCAAATGTAATATATTAAAATAGTTCTGTGAACATGTTTTAATTAAGGAAATACACATTGAATTACAACTTTGCCAAAGAAATATGACAACCATAAATATCTCATAAAAACCTCACCTATTTCCTGTTCAGTTTGTCAGAGCACGATGAGTCACGGGTCACACCATTTCAAAGAAATGCGGAACACACGTTGTCATACAGTCCTGATTTGTAGGAGGACAGAACTGTGAATATAGGAACCAAAAAAGAAAGCAGGTGGTTAAGGGTGGAGGTACTGTCGAGTGACACTGCACAGAACAACATCTTAAATGCCATACTTCTGAGGAACTGCACTAGTTCAATGTTGAATGCTATTTATGTGATGGATAACATGTTTGCTTGAAAAATGTAATGTTTATGCAGTGGTTTATTTTCTTCAAGTGGTGAGCCATCAAACCAAAGACATAACTGATACCTGAATTGTTATCAATCTGATCCATTCTTCCTACGTTAAGCTCAAATGAAATGTATATATACACACACCAATGTATGTATATTTTATACATATGAATGGATGGTAATGACTAAAACAGTAAAATTTAAAAAGGATCCAAAGTCACAGTCCCTTTTGTCATTTAGACTGCTTTAGTTTAGAAAGAAGACAACATGTCTATTGCCTAGTATATCAATTATAATAGTTATAGAGAACATGATGGGCTATAGTAATATATTTTCTTGTGTTATTCTTGTTATATTTACCCAAGAACATGCAGCAGCCTATTACAACAAACATATAAAACAGTGCACTTAAATGCAGTTCAAGTACATTTGTCAGAAGAAAGAGAACAATAATATATCGCTGTCGGTACAGTAAGTTCATAGAAGTGCCAAGCACTTACAATTGCTAGGTAAACCCATTCCCTGTTTACAACAAAGATAGCTAAGATAAGAATCGCAATGTTAAGTACTTTTTAAAGTGCCGGGACGTACAACATACAATAAGTACGTATGTGAAAGTAAAAAAGGATAATAAGTGTATACACACATAAAAAAAACAAAAACAGCCAAGCAGTCTCATTAATGTTGCCATAGATAAATAGGTAGTGTAAGTAAGTAAGTGTAAGTAAGGAATGTGACTGTGTGACGCTGCGACCCACTCATGAGGGGCGAGGGAAGGAGGGACGCCTGTTGTCAGCATCAATGTGTATCACTGCTGCGGGGTATCAGGTAGTACTAGAGAACACTGGGAGATATGGACCCTTTGCAATCCGGCTCTTGGCATGTTTACGGTTCAATCAAGATGGTGACGAGGCCACAGTGACTGTTGCTTTGTTGGTGAATCTGCCGCTATGGGGGATGGGCTACTTTCAAGTTGTGTGTTGAGTGTGTGTGTGTGTGTGTGTGTGTGTGTGTGTGCGTGTGCGTGTGCTTGTGTGTGTGTGTGTGTGTGTGTGTGTGTGTGTGTGTGAGTGCATTACAGACACTCTGATGCAGACACATTCAAATAAGAGAGCATCTTGAGAGGTGTGGTGAATTCCAATAATCTCTCCTGTCTGGATTATTAAACTTCTCCTTAAATAACCAAACCATTGGAAAACGAATGTGTGTAAGTAAACCATTTGAACAGAATACCTTGATTTTAAAGATATCAAAATCAAAGCTAAATGCACAACAATTTATAGATTTGTTCTTATTTGTTTTTATGTATATACTTAAAAACAGATTAAGATACTTTAGAAATGTGAACATTAGAAATTAGGTAATCTGATCAAATCCTATTCAAGCTCAGAACATTAATAATAGGGTGTGATAAGAATGATGGCGACTGGGTGGGAAAAGGACACTAGAAAACAATCACTGTGTCAATCAGTGTCTTTCAGGAGTCATAGGGGGGTTTAGCAGTCTGTGAGTCTGGTGCGGAACAATGCAGTCAACTGCTTCTGACACATCAAGACAAAAACAAGTAAAAACACACAAGAGGCCCCTCGCCCATATGTTGCTCCAATACCATCAAGATCTGACTAGCCTAATACAAGATTATTCATTAGGACATTTGGATATAGGCTACACACTTCACACGGTACATATTAATGTATTATAATAATATTATAATGTAAGGATAATGCTGTATTTTCTGGCAGCAGAAAGCCCATGCGAACCTTGACGGTTAGTCTTTGTGGAAAAACAGGTTTAGCATATTGGTTGCACATGACATTATGTTATTTGAAAGAAGGAAAACATTCAGGATCAAATTAAAGGTTGTAAAAGCATGTCTCTCGTGGTGGCGTTTGATTTATTTACCTATCGACACTCAACTTTGTCTGAAGTGCACTTACAAAGCGTAAAGGTGAGTTTGAACAAACGCTTCATCTGGGGGCGGTCACATAATTCTCCTGAGATGTCCTCAGGCTTTATCAGACTGCTCAGCACATTGGTGTTCAGAGAACAATAGGGCAGCCTGGGAGAGCGGGAGTTCTGTGTGTCACATGTGGTGCTTTTGAATAACATTCAACACATTTTGGGTAATTTTAACAAGATCTGAGGGTGAGGCGAGAGCAATCTGATTTAAACAATGGTGCATCAATGCTTTATTGATGCATTATTTGTGAAGGGATACCCAAGAAATTTAATTTTAAGCTAATGTAATCGAGGCTAATTTAAATATGCAGATACTACTACTTTCACATAGCTTTACTAACTTCTAAGTGTTCTAAGTGACGAAGCATGTGCAATTAAAGTAAATGGAAACCTTTAACGTAATCTAAATCTGCATATATATATATATATATGTGTGTGTGTGTGTGTGTGTGTGTGTGTTGTACTTACAGAATTGCATCTTCAGCAGGTATTTTCTTTTGCAATGGTCAGAACTTTTTGATGATGAAAAATGCAGAAAAATACTTTTACCATACAGTGTGATGTGAGTTATATTCTGCTCATGAAAAAAGGGAAGTTGTATTGAAATCATATCAGAAGAGAATTGTGACAATCCTAAACTCTGTGTGTGCGTGTGTGTGTGTGTCTATATGCGTGAGTTTCCGTGCGTGTGCGTGTGTGTATTTATTTAGCCTACTGAGTTCTTGATTGATACACATCTTGAATAGGTACACATGCCCAATCCAAGCTTAACGTGGCAATTTCCTATTTCCTAACAGAATCTGTTAGTCAGAAGTATCTGTTTCAACGAGAGGTGCATACTTATAGTTCTGATCAAATCTACCGTCTACAACATGGATGATTACATGGAGATATCCTAGTGTCTCAACGCTCAACGGCTATGGTTAAACCAAAAGTAGAACGTTATACTTCAACAGGTTCTTAGTTTTTCTCTTTGCACCCCCCCCCCCCCCCCCCCCCGCCGCCATCGCCGTGTGAAGTAGACAATCCCCAACCCCCCTCACCCCCTGGCTGCAATGGTTGAGCCCGAACACGAGATGAAGAAATCACATTTTTTGAAAAAGGTACCATATAATGGCATATATAAAATATAATCTACTAAAAAAGTATATATGTGGCGTATGTCTTATTGTCAGCCCTAGTCACATGGGTGTGGACATGCACAAACAACGGCATTATCTCACCACTCAAGGTATAAACGAACACTTCCACATGTGTGCTAATCATCTTTTCTTTGGTGTCCACGTGACCCCCCTTAAGGAAAGTTTGGCTTGGGTGCACGCGCTTCATCTTCCCCGAGACTCGCCGAGCGCGCGCACCAGAACTCAACAGCTGCACGGTGAGCCTTAAGAACCGAGAGGCTTGACCTCAGAACCGAGAGGACTCTTTAACGATATAGATGAACACTGTCCGTCCAGCGTCGCCCGAGGAGGAAGCAACTCACGTAGATGGCGACCTGGTGAACATTAGTCCCTGGTTTATCAGTGTAAGTGTATCCGGACATTCAGAGCTGGAAGGTGTTGTTGGTGAGTTTCAACACTCAGTTGAGACAACAGTCCGTGGCTAGCGACATGGTTAAGGCTAGCTTACCCTCCGTCTTAATGCATGGAAAACCTTAAGTAATAATGCATGGAAAACCTTAACCGACCCTTCTTACAATGGAAACAAGAATCGGCGACCTATTCGTTACTCTGCACTTTATTGAGTGCATACGGCTTTAAGCAGTTGAGCGTTGTCTTTATCTTTTGTAGGTACGCTTTAATAAGTAGAGTAAGATTTCAGCAGTAAGGTTGGATAACTTACTAGTTTATCGTTAACCGGTCACTTCCACTGTAAGTGCATGCTGCTTTAAGCAGTAGCTACTAGTCTTTATCGCCAATAGGTAACTTTAACTGTCGTAATCATCTTCTTTTGTTATCCACCTCGTGATCTGCTATCGATTTTGATCTTTTTTTAAACTTTCGTTTTTGTTCAAATTGACTAGCTGTGCTTATTATGTAGGCTATAATACATATGATCTATATGATCTATATATTTGAATGTTATTGCGATACAACCGAATAATGGTTATTAGAAAACGCATCAGTAGCTGTTCATCAAACAGTGGCCCAACTGGTTTTTACGACGAACGTCACCTAATCGCTCTGAATACGAGTTGTTAAGGCTGCATTCTTTGAGACTAACAGTTGTTATGGCTGAACTTCTTCTGAATAACGAGTTAACGATGGACTTATCCCTGAATAAGGAGTTGTAAAAGTTGAACTTGTTAATCCGTTACGGACAGAGTGCTTTTGAAACCTTGAACTGTGGCTCATTAACGTTATCAACAGCTGCCTGTGCTCACTTTAGTGCCATAACGTTACACCACGATAAAGTCAAGTTTTACACGAATATGCTGAATAGTGATAAAGTGATACCATGAGCATATTCAGTTTAGTGGAAAACACGATATAGACTATTTCAATGGTCGTCGAGCTATGTGTATTTATTCAGATTTTGTAAAACATTTTTGTATCCAACCCCAAACTCAATTAGATAATTGTACCTACGTCCACCACATTAATTGAAGAACATACTTGGGTTTTTATATAAATATATATATAAAAATAATGCAATAGTTTTGGCTATTGTGGACTAATAGGAGTTTGTGACAAGGCATACGCCTTAAGCCATTTAACTTGTTGATCAAGTTACTCGCTCTTGAGCATAGTAGGCCTACATTGGTAATCGTATTCAAGTTCTTTCAAATGTATTTCAAGCCGTTCAGTATATAAACGTATTGTATATGGAAACATAATAGGTAGTATACCATCACTGTACTTCGCTTATTTTTAAACGTTTTTTAAAAAAAATAACAAAACGTATATCATCCCTAAGTATAGGTTATGTAATTGGTTTCCCTTTCTTATGACTGTTTTCATGCAGGCCTAATAGAATACCTACTAGTTTAAAGTTGGGTGAAATCTTAAATCAATATTGTAAGCAAACACTGCCACTATTAGATTTGCCTTGTAGGTCTTTACTTTTTAAGTATATTATAAATTGGCAACCATCCACTATGTACAAAAATAAGATTAATCAAGCTGAACTGGTTTTATCAGCTTTTCAGTGGTTAACGCATAGAGGAAATGAGTATACAAGTCGATTGCTAAAAACCTGTTTCCTGTTTCAATAGATGGAAAAACACTTGGCATGTTTAACATTTATGTATATGCATGTTATGTCTTTCTTGTAAATTTCCAAATCTTAATATTTGTTAATAAAAATAGTCATTATTTTACACTGCACATTTTAAAAGAAGCCTTTTTTCTTTCTGCAGGTTTCCAGTTCAAGATAGCTACAAGCGTGAATGCACCATCTGTAGAAGAAAATGCCCACTCACCCCTTACCAGCATTTGCAGAGAGCCCAGACGGACTCAGCCAAGATGTTATCAGCAGTCATGCCAACATGCCAGGGCCCCCTGGTTCTAGCATGACACCTCACAGCCCAACCTTAGAAAAAGCTGTGATGCAAACCAAACAATGTTTGCCAGTCTCCTGCATGTTCTGTGACGAGAGATTTGATCAGCAGGCTGATCTCGGCCCCCATGTCCTAAGCCAACACCCCACCACCCTTTTTGAACCATCTGTTCTATGCGTAGAGGCAGAGTTCCGCATCACAGAGGACAAAGAACGACCCGTGCTGTTCACCCAACCTAGGGATAAGGATGAGGTGCTCAGCTGTATTTTGTGTGGTCAGGTGTCCCAGGATGCCAGTGAGCTGGAGAACCACTTGCGGAAGCACAAGGACTACTTCACCTACTGCTGCAGTGTATGTGGACGGCGTTTCAGAGAGCCGTGGTTCCTGAAGAACCACATGAAGATGCATGGAAGCAAGTCAGGAGCTAAAAAGGCCCAACATGACCTGGAGACCCCTAGCACAATCAATGGCGCTACTCAGGGTCTGAACGCTCACCCAGTAGTCACCCTTTATAAAATGTGCATGGTTTGTGGCTTTTTCTTCCCCGATCACAAAAGTTTGGCTGAGCATAGTAAAGTACACAATCGAGATGGGGAGCCTGGAAGAGATAACGTGGTGGTAATCCAGGGTGAGTCCCCAAATGAACAAGAAACTTTTCTGGAGAGTTTCAAGCTAAGACCATGCTCTGTAGTAAAGAACGTACAACCAGAAAGGTCATCCAAATGGATTCCCCAGCTAGACCCATTTAATACATATCAAGCTTGGCAACTAGCTACTAAGGGGAAGATAGCAGTTGGTCCGAATAATACAAAAGATTTGGGCTTGGATGCCAGCACGGACAATGAAGACTGCAACTCTGATAAAGAGGAGTTGGGTAATGTATGGACGGAGAGCCAAGCAGACAAGTCCATGAAAGAGGGCCTGGGCAAAGAGCTGCGGTCCCAAAGGCAGATTACAGTTGAGACGCCATCTCCGGAACCAGACCACAGGTCTCTCATCCAAGGAGACAAATCAAGGCCAACCACATGTGAGGAATGCGGACGACATTTCAGGACCTATCACCAACTGGTATTGCACTCGAGGGTCCACAAAAGGGAAAGGGAAGGGGGGAGCCCCAGTGCTGATGGGAAGTCATCCAAAGCAGGTACACTGGACCACACAGAGGAGGGCTTGGACGATGGTTCTGAGGAGGCAGTCGTTTCAGAAGCCGTGGGGCCAGGTAAAATGGGGGATGGTGTTAAGTCCCTTTTACATTTATTTATTTCCAAAACATTTTAAAACAAATGAGCAAAACGACACTAATTGTGCACAAAGTAAACTTTAAATGATCTTTTCTTTTCATAGGGGAGTTTGGATTTGACCAATCAAAAGTCAGATCAAGGCAATGTGGTTACTGCTCCAAAACGTTCCGGTCAAGCTATTACCTCACTATTCACCTCAGGACCCACACAGGTATGTTAAGAAAAGGGAGTTGTACTAAATTAAATTACAGCTAATGAATTCAACCCATTCCTGTTTTCATATTTAAAGTGTTCTTTGTGTCTTGACCAGCTCAGGTCGGGACATTTGCCTTAAAATAATACATATACTTATTTTGCAGGGGAAAAGCCATTTAAATGCATGTACTGTGACTATGCAGCAGCACAGAAAACGTCACTGAAGTATCACCTTGATCGACGCCATAAAGAACAAATACTCAATGAATTCTCAAGCGGACCTGTGTCTCCAGCGCCATCGCCGACCGATAAAGAGTTTAAAGCGAATGAAAGGGCCCCAGTTAGAGCCAAACTGTGGGTGCCTGTGCCTAAACCATACTCCAATAGCAAACCAGAAAACGTACTGGATGGTGATGGAGCCAAGGTTCACAAATTGATGAGTCAAGTTAAAATACCAGTAGAGAAGGTAACTAATGGGCCTGATTCCACAACTGCTGAAACACATATGACTTGCCCAGTACCCATTAACTTGATGAAGCCGGAGACGAAAGACGAAAGCTCTGAGGCTCCATTGAATCTTTCTTTAAAGGTCTCACTCAACATCTCGACAAGCTCTCAACCCCAGAATGCGTTGATTCCAAATTTCTGTCCATCCTGCACATTCAAAACCCTGTACCCTGAAGTTTTGGTGATGCATCAAAACCTAATTCATAAAGATCGGTCAGACATGACTAAAAAGACCAGATCCAGTCTGAAACTCAAGCGCTTTACAGGCTGTCCCCCTGCCCTCGAAGGAAACGATGTCACTCCACTTTGTATGATGGACAGGAGACACCCCCGTCGAACCAAGTCCCCAACACCCCAGGCTGGCAAAGTGGATGACAAGACTCCCTCAGTCCCACCAGTCATTGTTTCCCAACGCTCCCCTATGCATGTACCCACACAAAAGGTGGCCCCAGAGACTCAGAGATACGGGGAGAAGATGGAGCATCAACATCAACAACTCAATCAAGACTCGCCCCGATTTACAGAAGTGGTGAGGAAGTCCAGTAACAATAAACATGCAATGGACCCGTACAACCCAGCGGAGAGAGTAGGGATTGGTGAGAGAAGTTATCCAGTGAGAACTGGCGTTATGTGGCACTCAGATGCTGCCAGGCTCTGTCTCTCCAGCCGCTTTGGGAGCCTCCCCCAGATGGACTTGGGTGAACCCTCGAACAAGAGACTCAAGTATTGCCTCCCGCAAGGCAGGGAGACGGACCCCGTTGAGAAGCATGACTTTATGGTGCCAAATGTTGATGGAGCCAGCCAACTGCTTGGCTTGAGGAGAACCATGAAGACCTCATCACAAAGTTCTTCTGCCGCTACTGTCTCTGAGGTCACGGGTCCAGCAAAGTCTCTACCTGTGGGTGGAGGCAGCATGGATACTGACTGGAATATAATCAACATCCTGCGATCCTATTCCCCGGCTGATTTGGCCACACTTTACCATGGTAACCCAGGGTTCCCAAGCCACGGAGGGCTGGCCCATCCCAGAACTGGTATGTAAGCACCTCAACTAAAACAATTTAAATAGTATTGTTCAGCCATAAGAACGTTCCCAATTTGGTTGTTAGTCCGTTTAACAATGTAATTCTTCTGCTTTGTTTATTTTAATCAGGAAGCAGAACTACTCTCTACCAACATCTACCAAGTCTGCCCCATCTTCAGAGGCTAGAGCATCCTTCCTCGTTCCCTGGGGAACGTTATGGCACTGCAGACAAGAGTTAGTAGTATATCACCAAGGTAAACTGTAAACCGCAGAACTAGACTAGATCTTATCTGGAATCTTTATTTCCCAGCTGCTTCGCTACAGTACACAACTTAAGTCATTTAACAAAGTCAAATGAATTTATTTTCCTCCATGTTTTCAAATGTGAAAATAAAGCATTGAGGGTTTGTCTTCTAGGAGTTGAGATGGAAGGATGGTCTTATCTTTATTTCTTACCTTCACTTATTACCTTAATTTTATTTTGTGTATAAGAAAAATAGTTTTGCAAAAACTATCTAGAACTCGGGCAATGTTTAAAGTAGAGCATCTTTTCCTGTGAATGTTGAGACATGCGTTACTTATTTGAATACAAGGTTCCCACTACCTATTGCCTAGACTAGAACTCTACAACAACTGTGAAACTGATTTCCATCATTACCATTTTTTTAATGTGGGAAAGAATTTGTTCAAAGCTTGTATTAGTATTTGCAATAGTCTTTTTTTTATTTATGCTGTATGTCAGATCATTGTGCAGCACTCCAGCACTGTTCTTCCCCAAAGCACTGAATGGTTGGGGTATATTATTATTTTGGTTCCTTATACCAGTGGTTTACCAACAGGCTACAGCTGACTGTGTTACAATGTTTACCTCCGTTTAGAGACTTGACACTGTTATTTTGTAAAGCTGCTTGAGCTATCATGTAAACTGTGCTTTGTGCCTTTCTTTATCTGGGTAAGTGCCAGATGTTTGCGTGTTGGCATTTGATGGCTGGATATGCATCTTCTCCTGGAAGACTGAGGCGTATCAATTTCCCGCCTACTTTTTATATGGTATTTTCCATCGTGGAACATAACATTTAATTCATAATTTCAAGGAAATACTACTTGAATTCTGAATGTTGTAAAGAATCAATGGGCCAGAAAAAAAAAAAAATACTGTTTTGCCTCTTCGGCTGTGAAATCTGCACCAAATATCAGAGGGATTGGTGTATTTGGACCAATGTAAAGTGCTTTTCAGTACTTATTGGCAACCAATATTGGCAACAGCCAATATTTTGCAACATCATGAAAGTATAACTGTCATGTGTTTAACAATTTAGTTTTCCTGATTGGTCCCTAATGATTTATTTTGAAAAGACTAATGGGCTGTCAATATGTCCTCATGGAGTGAATGACTCAAAACATTGTACACTGTGAAAGAGAAAAGTCTCAGGTTCAGCAAAACGTACTAACAAATTGGATGCATCTGTTGTTGTTGTGTTGTGTAGTATGTTTTCCAACAAATAAAGCCTTGTGTTAAGTTATTTGCCTCTTGGATTTGCCTTTCACATATATATTTCACATATATGTTTTAAGTTTACCAAAAATGTAATTGGTGCTGTAATTTATGCCTTACCTAGACACAATCCACCAGCTTTGTTGTTTAGGCAAAAGTCACTTCTAAGCAAAAATCGAATCAAAATGTTGTGGAAACGATGGCTTGTTACTGTTGTAGCAGGTTAAGAGTCAAGTTTTTCCTTTTTAATTTGTGGTTGCATGCATGTTCAGAACACTAGAGGGCAGTATTTTCAAAGGTTAAAGTTACGATCATAGATACTGGCTTTCAGTCAAGCCAAAAGATTTCTGCAACAGTTTGGTTCAATTATGAGATATTTCAACACCATGGTCAAAGTTAAAAAAAACGCCTTGTACAAAGTCACAATTTTATAAATTAGTTTTTGATAACATTTAAACCAAGACTTAGAAACACTTCCATCAATTATATATTTGACAATAGCTACTACTTGACAATGTTAAATACCAACGCATCAGCTTTTAACCCCCCTCCCTTTCAGACTAAACCACATCTGTTTGCTGCCTCTTCCCCTGAGCCAGCACTGTGTAATCTTTTGCATTAGCTCACATTAGTGCATATTGCCCATGGCCCTCGGTAATCACAAAATGAGCATTTCACTTAACATCACTCTCATATTCCCCCACACTGTGGCAAATGTAGTGCAAATGTGTGTAAGAGTATGCAAGTTGACTATAGTTTATGACATGTCTCCTGCTATTCAGAATCCCCCATGTCCAAAGTGATGTGTTTCATTTCTTCCCAACAAGCTTCCAGGGTTTTTATGTCAAATTGCACCTTTTACAAACAAAGATGTATGAAATTGTAACCAAGATGTCCCATTTTCTATTTTGTTTCCTGTTCTTTTGTTTATCTCCCAATTTGGGAACCCTCAAATCTGACTGACATTTATTTGTTATTGCTAACATGAACAGCAGTGAGAATTTCTGTTACACT
Source organism: Micromesistius poutassou (assembly GCF_964030765.1). NCBI lineage: Eukaryota > Metazoa > Chordata > Actinopteri > Gadiformes > Gadidae > Micromesistius > Micromesistius poutassou. The sequence continues at coordinate 8,135,794 of NC_140285.1, read as the reverse complement.
TTCTCCGCAGAACACTGTTGTATGAATCAGTTTTTTTGCCATATTTCGGTATCGTTATGCTTATACTGCAATTATTCTAAACCTAAAAAACAATATTCCACATTTTTTGGGGGGATTTATTTGAGCACTGATAGAATATTACTTTAGGGAGGAAAGAAATACAGAGAATGGGTTGTGGCATTTTTTTCTTGCTGGTATTGTATTTACATTCTAGGCCTTCTGGTTGAAAAAAATATATTAACCAATATATTACATTGTTATTTTTTCAACCACAACAAATGATTTTGTCTCATTTGCGTGTAACGAGAAACTGCCCAGTATATATATTTTTATGGGCCTATATGGACAGGACAGTGAAGGGAGACAGGAAAGCGGATTGTAGAAGACAGGAATGACATGATATGATATAGCACAGATAGGACCACAGGTAGGAATAGAGCCTGGGTCACTACAAGGCGCTGTGCCTACATAATTAGCACTAGTAGGTTGAGCCACTGAGCTACAAAGCGTTCTACCTACATGGTTAGCACTAGCGTGTTGAGCCGCTGAGCTACAAGGTGTACTACATGGTTAGCACACTATGGAGCCGCCGAGCCGCCAAAGCATAGTAAATCTTTATCTCAAAAAAATCTTGAAAGGAAAATAACCATACAAGGGTTATAGTAAATTGGTGTGGAACATCCCACCCATGTGACAGTGTACTTATTTTAAACTATGCAGTCATTAGATGTGGTAACATTCATCTGTGACTAGACCTAATGGCAAACTGACAATTTTCCATAAGCATTTCCTGCTGTTTGCAATCAAACTAACCCCTGCCTTCCTATATAATTGTTAAGTAAACCGAGTGTATGTGTGTTCGTGTGTACGTATTCCAACCTCAGTCATTCGATCACTTCATCAACTAATAACCTCCAGATTGCCAACCTTGCATGAACGGCAATTGGGCCAACAATGTGGATATGGTCAATTGTTGAATATCCTGTCACAATTTCAGGCAGAAAGGCTGTGCTGTGCTGTGATTGCTCATCATCGTCACCCTGTCCCTCTGAGGAAGAGGAGCAGTGTAATGGTTCCCACTAAAACAGCCTCTGGCCTCAGGAAAGGGATTTGGGTGTCTGGAGACAACAGGGGCCATATGGAGAGGGCTGCGATAGCAAGGCACACGTACAGAATAATGGATGATGTGTCATGTTTCATGTTGCAGGGAAGCCATCAAGAGACTTAGTTTGGGGAAATCAAAACACTCGCACACAGCAAAAGCGACTGATGGACTATTTAGCAGTTGTTTTTTGTTTATTGTTTAATTTTATGATCCCTGAACCAAATGAGGGTTCATGGTAGGAATACACCGTCCTCTGCCTTCAATACAGCAAAATGTGGTATCCCACAACATTTGTAAATAATGTCTATAGTAAAAATACTACTGGGTTACTACTAGGTTACCAATTAACAGTTATTGTATAATTTAGGTACAGGGACTCAAAACAAAAGTATAGGAACAATCATTTTATGGAGAATGCAATGGTTTAATTATTTCATTTGTATACATACGTACGATATAGCCACATCCCAAGCTTAACATCTAATTCTAATGCAAGACAGATTATACAATGCTGCTGGTTTAGTGACGCTAAACCCATGATTTCTTTCTTCCCTTTTTTGTTCTCGAGAACTCTTGAGCCAGGGGCTGTTTGTCTACTTAACCTTTTGCTTTCTGTATGTGCTCTATATGTGTCTACATGTGCAATAAGCATCACATCCTGGATTCTTTATTTTCTAGTGTTAGATCGACCCTTAACTCTCACGGCATCTGCAATAACCACCTCACCCTGGATTCTTTCTTTCCCAGTGTCAGACCTAGCCTTAACTCTACCTGCATGTAGAATAAGCACCTCACCCTGGATTCTTTCTTTCCCAGTGTCAGAACTACCCTTAAGTGCTGTTTCCGATACCCATGAGTAAGCCCCATAAAAGCTGCCCCATCACTGCAGCGTTATTGTTTCTTGCGGATGATTGATTGATGGATGAGGGCTGACACTTCAATGAAGCCATTTCCACTGGCATCTCTATCCGATGATGTGCAGCGTATATTTTCCATCCACGCCTCATTGCGCGCCTGTGTCATTCCCGGAACTTCATTTACACCATGTTCCCTGAAGGACCTTTTTTAGACCCATCTCCATCTTCTTTCCTCTGCCTCTCTCTCCCTGACTCCTCTTTTTATCTCCTCTCCTCTTTTTCTTTCCATGCCATAAAATAATGCTATTTCTTGTCTACTCTGGAGGGGCCCAGAATAATTTGCAGGGAATGATAAAACCAATGGCATGGAGGGGTTATTTACAGGAAGTGTTATGCTGACGGGGTCCCACTGTTATGCTTTTGCACTCTCAGATGGCCAAAACAGAGGCAGGCCCTGATACACTTCCCAGGCACTCGAAAACAAAACACGTTTGATCGTCAGAGGTTGTCGATATCTGAGCCAATACAGGGTCTTCACAGAATTGCAGAGGGCTGCTGCAAATCTAGCTTAAAGCACAACACATGCACGTATATGGGTTGATGATAGTGGGATGGAGGTACAATTTTTGGGAGAAAATGGCTTGTTTTGGGCTCATATGGGGAGCAGATGGTAAACAGGCTTCATTGCGGCAGGCTTTCTGGGATGACAGCCATGAGATTCCCCCTCAGGTGCCATTGGAGCCCCTTTAGGAGAGGAGAGTGATTGGTAGGACATGGCCCCTCCTAAGCAACTGCCTTTTTTTCCAGAGTTTAGCCCTGTCTTGTAGTTTCCACCAATCTATCTTTCTACAGTGTCCTCAAAATGAGCCAATGTCACCTAATTTTTTGTATTTAGTCTTTCATGTTTTATTTTTTTCTGCTTATTTTGCAGTTGGTTTTGTATAAACTCATATGCTTTGTTGATATACGTGTGCCCCATAAAGGACTTGAATATACATTTACATTGTTACCTATTTTGTATGTATTGTCTTATTAGTACAATCGTTGATTTGATCCAATCATCATCCAACAATACTTTTGAGTTAGCCCACAGTGCATAAAGGATATGATCGCCTAAATACAAGTGACCTTGCCTGATACAGGGCCTTTTGGTTTATCAGAGAGGAGGAAGAAACAATTGTCTCCTTTAAAAGACATTAGGAGTACTGTGTCTAAAGGAATCGGACATGGCTCCCTGCATCGCTGATGGTTTCCACTCCGTTTCTTTTATGGTGACTTGATAGGTTGGGCATAGCGTTCCGCCCCTTTATTTATAGATTACGTTGGTTTCCCTCTATGAAAACATGAGCTGAGTTGTGATTGGCCCCTGGGGTGTATTCCCCCCCCATACCCCCTCTCCCCCGTGTCTACATTGCCGTGTCATTCTTTATCAATAATCACCTTGGTGGAAGTGCCGCCCTTGTTCCAGGGGGGCTGACCTCTGTGGTGATGTGGGTGTGGGTCATTCATTACTGCAGCCTTGCTGTATTACTGCTATTATCCTGATAGGAGGGGGGGGGGGGGGGGGGGGTGCGGGACTCCCCTGCATTGTGGTCCGTCCCTCAGGTCACATGACCAGACCATGTGAGGGGCGGGGAGGGGCCAGATTCCTATCAGAAAATATTTCAATGTGTTTTGCATGTGTAGTGTATTCTAAGATGGACGTCCAAAGTGAAGAGGGGTGTTTTAGTGTTCCTATTTAGACTATATCTTTCCCTCATGAAATCCTCTGGCCTTATCGCTGTGATCTGTAGGCTTACAGTACAAGACGCTGTACTTCTGGATTCGATGGGAACATTCCCCGCTGCCATTGGTATTCCTGTGTACTGTACATGGCCTAAGTGGCTGTGTAATGCACAAACATGCGGCTAAATGAGAGCACATACTGTAGCTGTATGAGCGAGAGATAGAGAAAGAGAGAGAGAGGGGGGCTGGTGGAGATAGAGACAACTAAACCTCCACTCCACAAGGCAATAGCACTCCTCCTCTAATGCGTTGTGACACTGAATACTACACACAGAGAAACAAGTAAGCTCAAATTGGGTTATTCCTCCTACCTGCCAGTAATGCAGTTGATAAGCACTATAAATGTAGATTTCTAGGGAGGAGGGAAATCACATTACTCCAAGCTGAACTGGGATTTTCGGCCTAAATTGGCTGATGTTCCTTGGGTCTCTCTGTCCTATCAGGATGAATGAGGGGAAATAAGTGATTTGACTTTGCATGAGATAAATAGTCAGCACAACAGCCGCTATTAAGTTAAGAAAAGCAATTCTAGAACTATCGAGAATAGAATATGTAAGGGACTTAAACAGAACAACTTACACGCACTGGTGTGAGCTAATGTTCATATACACACGTTTGAACCTCCCCGATTGTACCACGTGAACTTGGAAGTCATTGTGCAGAAAGCGAAGTTGCCCAGAACATTGGGGAGATAACTCTCCTGTGCTCAGGAGGCAGGATGTATGCATGGTTTCTTTACTCCTTAGCCAAATGCAAGCCCAGCTACAGTTACAGACAGAGTAAAACACCTTGACATAACATAACCTGGCACCTGGACGTCCCTCAGGTGGAGGCCTGCAACAACATGGTAACTCTTTCTCTCGTCTGTTAAATGTGCCACCTCCATCTCCCTCTCAGGACTTACAGCATGCACCCTCTCTCTCTCTCTCTCTCTCTCTCTCTCTCTCTCTCTCTCTCTCTCTCTCTCTCTCTCTCTGCACTCTCTCTCTCCCTCTATATATATTTTTTGTCTGATATATAGCACACATTATTTTATATTTTTATTTCAAGAATATTACCTCCTTACTTCCCATGTAGCGCTTTTAACATCTTCAAACTTTTAACATCAATACAGAGCTCTTTACTCCCTGACCTGAAGATAACATCCGTATATCATAGGTAAAATGCATAGAGAGAAAAAAATCTAAGCAGAAATCACAGAATTATTTGATTAATAATGTCGGAATGGCAGTTGTAAAATATAATATATAAGAGATGCACACCATCGCTCTCAGTTTCAGTTTCAAATAAGGAGACTGCCAATAAGGTAAATATACATCATTACAGTATATCTATACATACATATATATATATATTTAGATGGGCATTCTTCATAATATGTATATCCTTTTTATAAAACAACAAACATTGCGTTATGTTACTGTTGGGACATTTTCAGCATAATATCATTGTATGCATGTCCTCTCGTCTTCAAAGACATTGTCAGGAATCTTCATTATATTATATATTAAAATGATTATTATACATAATATTATAGCATTTTTCTAATCACAAATCTCTGACTTGTAGAATGTTTTGCATCGTCTTGAACGCAGCACCTTTCTCATCACTGTGCAGTACAATGACATTTAGCATCAGCAGTTATTAAGAAGGGGCTCACCGGCGGATGTCATTTTACTGGTGTCATTTGCGCTTAGTCGGGCGAGTTCCATCAGCAATTAAAATGTTATATTTTACCACAAAGAAATATTCAGGAGGAGCTTTGAAATGTGTTCAGCTTTAGAATTAGTTTCAAGTGATAAAAAACTATATGTGTGATGGGATGAGACTGCAATGCTTTGCAATTTAAACAATACATTTTAAAGGTATTAATACTTACCCTATTTTTGCAGAGAATTATAGTTAAATAAACACATATATTGATATATAAATATATATGAAAAACATAAAAATGCTGCTCACACACTTGTATTGTGAACACATTAGGCCAGTGAATTCTCAACAAACAATCCAGAGAACGTTGGAATTCATATGCACCCATGCATGTGTGACTTGCGTGTAACATTGCGTGATTTATGTCCTAAATAGCATTTCTCCTCTCATTGGAAGCAGCCCAAGCGTGTGCCTCCCCTATTCGCTGGATGAGTATTTCCTGACATGACACATGCATCCCCAGTGGCAGTGGAACTCAGACAACCCAGGTGCAACCCTAATATCCTCCCCAGTATCCAAACATTTCCTTTAAAAGTAACTGGCACATTGGGGCCCATAAATTAAGGCTGAATGCTGCGCAAGATGTCTGGCTACCAATAAGACGGTACCTCCGAGCAATAAACTTTGACATTGCTGCCTGAAAAATGCCTGCCCTTTTTCATTGTCAAGTGTTACAAATTGATGAAATGAGTTCATCGATGTTCTCCGGTCATTAGCCCTCCAGTGGCTCTTTGTTTCACGCTGCGGATTAGAGTCCCAGACACAGTTTATCAAACAAAATCTAATATCATCCATAAGAGAAGAATCTGGAAATCAATACTTCATTACTAAATTGTTAGTGGGGGCTGAAGAGCGATGGTGGGAGTTCAGAGATGTGTCTCCACGGCTGGGGCATGGGAAGTTCAATGTCACCCGGGAAGGGATAAGCCAAGGCACTGATGGGAAGAAACATTTCTGTAATGTGGGGAAGGGGATGGGGTGGAGACGGGTGTGGAGGTTGGGGTGGTGGTGGAGGACAGTCAAGGGGGGGAGGGGGGGGGGGGGTGGGGGGAATGAGAACCTAACACAATAGACACCAGTTTGCCATTGATTGGTGGTTAGCTATAAAAAGGGAGGGAGAGAGAGAGAGCAAGAGAGAGAGGGAAGGTGGCAGGGAGAGAGACACTACCACCTCTTAATGTCTTCTTGTTATGTCACAGACACTTTGTGTGTTGCACGGGACTTATTGTGTCTAACGTTAGAAAAATCCTCTTGCCAACCTGTTTTTGGTTTACCCACCAAACAAACCACTGCTTGTTCTTTGCCATTTCTCTGCTGGCACACACTGCCACTGCGGCTGTCATACATAGTTGGAAGTAGAGCTAACAATTGCACGGAAACACATTAACACAAAGAACAAACAAATTCAAAAATACCACACACACACACACACACGCACATTGACCATTTACAACACTTTCTCTGTGTTAGGCCTGTGATCTTACCCCTTCTACTCTCCATGTTAGGCCTGTGATCTTACCCCTTCTACTCTCCATGTTAGGCCTATGATCTTACCCCTTCTATTCTCTGTGCGTGCAGAGTGTGAGTTCATCCCTGTGCAGAAACACAGCTCCTCCGTGTATATTGGTGGGGAATCACTCTTAAAGCTTATGTCTGGAGGCCTCCTGACCTGACCCCCTACCCCCCCCCCCCCCCCCGCCCCCC
>NC_140285.1:8125061-8128430 GCF_964030765.1 Micromesistius poutassou | reverse complement strand
AACGCAGCATCATAGAAAAAAAGAAAAAAAACACTTTAATGTGACAAATATCTAATTGTACTCACACTGTTTGGTGTACACCGCGATGACAAGTGCTAATGGGTTCATTTAAGATCATTTAAAATACAAACGAGTCTTTGCGATCTGTTCATTAATTACTGCTAATTACACAAATAGCTTGGCTTGTCGGGCTGGTGGCATGCGTTTGCCGGTCTGGGTGGTGAACATCAGGCTCAACGCAGAGATGTCCGGTTTCGCTCCAGGTTTGGTGGATGGTTGTGTAGCCTGCCGCCACGGGTACAAGATGAATACACACACAGATAGCATCGTTGTGTTCCCCAGGAAGCGAGCTGATAAGGATGATAATGTGCACATTTATCCTCAGGAACGTATTTTTAATTGCCTGCATTATGTAGGCAGGTTTGCTCACAAATCATTTATTTTTAAAAGGTGAAAAACCAAAACAACACTTTGTTGTCCTTTTTATTTTTTGCAGCATCGCAAACAACACTGGGCAGGACTCCATCCGTCCGTCTGTCTGTCAGGACACTGTTCCCATCAGGAAAAGGAACATCCAGATTTCATGAGGATGCGAAGCAGCGAGCAGATTGCCTCAATTCATTTATGCATTTTTAATTGTTTTCTTTTTTTTCCCCCTTCCTTCTCTAAGACCCTAATCCCCTGGGGAACAACAATTCCCAGTCCAACTGAAAGGTTAGTAGTCTGTAATGCAAGCAAGCGGCTAAGTCTCACTTCATGTCAAGTCTTTCTCTGTTAGCGCTTCAAGCATAGTTAATAAGGCAGTCACCTATCAACACACAGCCATGCATGTCGCAGCCATTACATTATGAAGTCCACAGTCGCTGACGCGTCCCCCCTCCTCCCTCACAACGATTGCCGCTGCCAAGTGGTCAATCCTCATCCGGTTGTATTCGGCTTTATTTCTCTAACTGTTGTGTTGGAAGCCGCACTGCCTTGCCTCATCAGTAATCAAGGGTTAATTTCACACCTCAGTGAATAACCTGCTTTAATCTTCGTTCATTGTAATTAAATCTGTCCAATAAAATGGAGCTCTTTGTTCGGTCCTATATCCCCCCACCCCCCCCCCCCCCCCCCCCCCCCGCCCCGCTTTCTCTTTTTGTATTATTGTTCTACAGCCATCACATCTCATCTCCTGAACTACGGGCCATCCAGCCTCACTTGACAAGCAGAATCTATTCCTAAAATTAAAACATTCCTGACCTATCTAAGATGACAAGACTGTGAGGAGGGAGAGGGTGAGGGGAACGAGAAGGAGAGACGGGGGCGTAGGAGAGAGAGAGAGAGAGAGAGAGAGAGAGAGAGAGAGAGAAGAGAGAGAGAGAGAGAGAGAGATAGGGAGAAAGAGGGAGAGAGAGAGTGGGGGGAGAAAGAGGGAGAGAGAGAGGGGAAGAGAGAGAGAGGGGAGAGAGAGAGAGAGGGGAAGAAAGAGAGAGGGAGACAGAGAGACAGAGAGAGAGAAAGGGAGAGAGAGAGGATGGGAAAGAGGGGAGAAAGAGGGAGAGAGAGAGAGGGAGAGGAGAGAGAAAGAAAGAGCTCTGTACAGTTTGGACTTGATGGAAGAGGAAAAAGGAAAAGGAAGTTGACACATTCACTGTCTGTTTTACTTTTGTTTTATTTTATTTTTCCCTTTTCAACTCGATGGAATGTGGAGATTTGACCCTGTCAATCAGCCCTGGTGACAGGTTTAATCACGCCGTGCCCTCCACCAAATGGTGGTTAAATAGGAATGGAAATAATAGAGCAGGGGTGGCCTCTTATAAATGGTAATCAAGAGAACTAATCAAGTGACAGGTCTGCAGATCTGGTTATTCAAACCAGTCACTCAACTTCTCTAACCACACTCCTTCTTTCTTCCGTTGTTTCTTTTTTCTGTGTTTCTTTCTTTGTTTCTTTCTTTTTTTCTTTCTTTCTGTATTTTTTGACCAGTCATGCATGTGCAAATTGTGTCTGATTTCCCATGAATCTATCTCTGTGTCGCTGTCTGTTAATGTTTGATGCATTTGCACCTGTCACCCGAGTAGCTATACTTCTTTTAAAGGTTATATACTATGAATACAGTACGTCACTCAAAAGGCGTATTTTCCTTTCAACTTTGGGCAACTTTTCCTGAACAATGTAAATCGAGTCTTGCCAATCCACTTCTCTGTGATCCGCCAAGAGAGTCAAGGGCTGTGCAAAGACTTTGAAATGTTGATTTTGTCGAATATGGGCAGGTGTCGACTTGTGACTGGTGACTTCCCTTGTGACACCTTTAAATACAGAACCACTCAAAGTTTGATGTGTGCTTGGAAGTTGTGAAGGTTGCCTTTCTCCCCAATTGTCAAAGAAGAAAACAGATAAATATGCAACCTCGCCCTGCCATAGTGGCATCACCAGTCAGAGCTTTTTGTCTTTGGAAGTCCGCAGCCTCACTAGAGATTAAACAACACATTACTCTGTTTTCTTTTATTGGTGCAAGATTCATCATGCTACTCACAATCTAATTATATCAAGTAGAAAAACTGACTTTTATTTTCATTTTGCATTTCTTTTCCTCACTTTTGCAGCTTTAAAATCTATAATTAATTTGTTTAAAAACCTTTTATTCAGTAGGGGCAAATTGGATTTGCCTCGCCATAATTGTACATGATTTTATATGGTTTGGTTTGTCATTGGAAAGAAAAGGGCTATATGTGTGCCGACAGCAGGATCTTACATCTTAAAGACTAGCCTTCTCTCCCCGCTAATGATGGTTTACAGGCCAATTCTCTTGGGGCACTCTAAGTGCTTGCAAGATATCCCATCTTCACAGGAAATCCACATAACTTAGTCTGGCAATGCCAAAGGAGGTTTAAAGACAAGCCAAAAGCATGAGTAAGAGATGTGTCAGAAAAAGGCACCACGCATAAATCTCATGCAAACTAAGCATTACCCCCATACACATCTCTGTCTCTCTCATTCAACCTCTCTCTCTCTCTCTCTCTCGCTCTCTCTCTCTCTCTCTCTCTCTCTCTATATATATATATATATTTATTTATTTATATATATGTATATATTTATATATATGTATATATTTATATATATAATTTTGTTTATATGTAAGATTACAATGTATTTGATACCTTTCACACTCAATGTTAATTGCATTTGTGCTGTGGTCAACTACAGTATACATTATACAGTATTCAACTACAGTATCAGTGATTTTATAAAGTATACATTATACAGTATACAGTAAACATTATACTTTATACAGTATACATTATACAACTACAGTTTGCATTATACAGCATACAATTACAGGATACAGTATACATGATACAGTGTACAGTATACAGCATACAGTAT